>NC_057814.1:513292819-513320932 GCF_018294505.1 Triticum aestivum
CCCCCTCACGCTATGCCTTCCACCTCGGAAACCCAAAAGCCCCCGCTCTGCTCCATCCCATCACCACTGCAGTAACTCCATCTCTCCCCATCATCGGCCATGGCCAACTACCCACTGAATCTGTTTCCGTTCCTCCCGCCGGGGTTCGCCGTCGAGCCCAGCCCAGCGGATCGTCCTGTTTGCAGCGGCATGGTGGTTGGTCCCATTGCCCCTCTCAACCATGACTACTTGGCGTTTGCAGAATCCAGCCAATATGTGCCTCTGCATCGCGGGGCCATCATCCGCAACCAGATCGTGGCGGCGCTCCATGAACTGCAGCTATTCACCACTGAGGTCAGTGACCATCCTTTCGGGATTGGGATATTTGGGTTCGCAGATTCATTTCTGTGAGATACTGCACTAGCTACGCCTATTGAGTTAGAGTCTGAAGATCTGCTGATTTTGTTTGTGCCTCACAATGAGGCGCTCAATCGCCGCACAACCTCGTTTGGTCCGGAGGTCTGGCTGATGTTTTTTGGGTTCCCATATGATTATCAAACGGATTACTACATCACCAAAGTGCTGGGAGGGTATGGATCCTTGGTTTCATGGTATAATCCAAGGCAAGATCATAGGTTCATGCTGATCAAGGCACGTCTTATCCGTCTCCGCCTAATCCCCAAAAGTTTCATGGTGTGGCAACTTGGAGGTGCCCGGGGCTGTTGGACGGTGCAGGTCACCATCTTGCGTAGCAATGATTAGAATGGCTTGCTGCCCGAAGTGCTGCCGGTGGGAGAAGAACCTCCTCCACCAGACGGTAATCCTCACCCTCAGTTCGGTCCGGAGCTCACGGCAGAGCAGCTGTATCAGCAACAAGTCCACAACTAGCTGGTTCAGAATGGAGCGCCTCAAGCTGACAACAATGCTGACCATGACCAGGTGCAGAATGTGCATGACAATGGAGGTTGGGGTCATTAGCCGGCTCCTCAACCTGTGCAGTTGCCTCTAATGCCCCCTCACTTGATGAACTATCAGGCGTGGTTATCTACACAAGGTCTTACTGTCTAGCATGGACTGGTGCCGGATGACAACCTCACTAACAATCCATTTCAGGCCTGGATTGATTCTATCACTGCTTCTGACAGTTCCAGCTCTACTCATTCGGATCTTGGGATCCTGCCCTCCTTGGAGGTTGCTCTCTCTGCTGATGCTGTGGTGCTTGATTCTCTGAAAGTTACCGTGGACATTCATGCTCAGGGAATTCGGTTTGGTCTGTCTGCGCATGGGGATGAGCTCTTGGCCATTCTTCTAAATGATCCCATTCCCAGGCAGCAGCTTAACAGTTTCATTTTCAATGCCATGCGCCCGATTATTGCAAATATTGGCCCTTGGAGAGAGGGATATGGTCTGAGGAACAATTCTGCTGTTGTGGATGTCGGAGTTTCTTTGGATGATGCAGGGTTTCACTTCTCACAGCTGCAGACTGATAGCCGTGCCATGCTCAACACCTCTTCTGTGATCATTGAGGAGATTTCTGAAGATAATGAAGGATAGAACAATGCTAACGCTGAAGCGGTTTCTGAATCTAATGTTGCGGCTAGCACCGATATGTCTGATCCGCTCTCTGCACCCATAATGACTGACCTAGTGGTTCCACCAGCTCCTAATGTGCATCAGGTCAGGCGTTCTAGGGCTGCAGCTCCTATCTCTACCGCAGAGGTCAGGCGCAGTGAGCGCTCCAACAAATTTAACGGCTTCAAGACTCATGCTCCCAAAGATACGCGTGTGGCCTCCTCCAAGATTAGGCCTTGTATCATGCCGTCGATTGGTTCTTCCAGCAATGCGCCTAGGATCGATGGTGCAGTCCGTCCTCCAACCCCAATTTCCATGCTGGTTGAGATTGGTGTCAACAGATATGCCATTCCTGAAGATGAACTAACCTCTGAAGCTCTACTTGCCACCTCGTCGGCTGCTGGCCCCTCTGATGATCAAGGGCAGCTGGTTTCTTCCTCCCTGGAGTAACTACCTCTGTCATGTCACCTCTGCGATGCTGGAATGTCCTATCTTGGAAGATCAGGGGTCTCAATTCAGAGAAGAAGCAGTTGGCTCTTTCTAATGCCATCATCTCAAGTGGCTGTGCGGTAGTTTGCTTGCAGGAGACTAAAATGCCTGAAGTATCTTTTGCGTTCCTTAAAACTTGTTTCCCTAAACAATTTGATCATTTTGCTTTTGTTCCCTCCCGCGGATCCTCTGGTGGTATCCTTACTGTTTGTAAACACGCTTTATTTGAGGGCACGGTCGTGTTTTCTAATGTCTTTGCGTTAGTCGTCAGTTTCGTGAGCACTCAGTCCTCACAGACCTGGTCGCTTGCTAATATATATGGCCCGTGTGTGGGTGATGATCGTCTGGCGTATACTTCTTGGTTATATGACGTCCAGATTCCTAATGCTCATGATTGGTTGCTCTTAGGTGATTTTAATTATATGAGAGCGCCTGATAACCGCAATAAACCTGGAGGGAACCTGAATGACATGCTTACTTTTAATGATATTATTCGCAAGCAACAACTTATTGAGCTTCCGATTCAAGGTAGATCTTTCACATGGAGTAACATGCAACCTGATCCACTTCTTGAGCAAATAGATTGGTTCCTCACCTCTTTACACTGGACCCACTCATATCCCGAAACCCTTGTGAAACCCCTCAGCAAGCTAGTTTCGGACCATATACCCTGTGTGGTTACCATCGAAACCAACATCCCTCGCAGTAAGCTTTTTCGCTTTGAATCATATTGGATTTTGCACCCGGGGTTTACGGATGTTGTGCAGCAAGTTTGGGACAAACCAGTGTCCAATAAAAATGCTGCGGCTACTCTATCTCACAAGTTCAAAGCCCTCCGTCATGCTCTTAAGATTTGGAGTAAGCACATTTCTCGGCTTACTATTGCAATCACTAATTGTAATGATGTCCTTGCTGAACTTGACAAACTAGAAAACAAACGTTGTCTCACAATTCCAGAAACAAACTTCAGGAAAATCCTTAAAGCTCATCTTGTCAGACTGCTCAAATACCAGAAGCTTTACTGGAAAAAGCGGTGCACCATACGTTGGATCAAGTTTGGAGACGAAAACACTAAGTTTTTTCAAGCGATAGCGACAGAAAGATATCGTAAGAACAACATCGCCTCGTTTCGTACTGATGATGATCACCCTGGTAAAGAAGCGCTTTTACACTCCACATACAAAACCAGACTTGGAACCACAGCACAATGTGATATGAATTTGACTTGCCTGCAATAATCCAACGAGCCAACAACCTTGACCTTCTCACTGAGCCGTTCACTCCAGAAGAAATTGATGGGTTTGTCAAGGAAATGCCACCTGATCGTGCACCGGGGCCTGACGGGTTTAGTGGAGCTTTTCTCAAGGCTTGCTGGCCGATCATCAAACACGACTTCTATTCGCTCTGCTCACAATTCTATGATGGAAACCTTGACATCACCAGCATCAATGATGGCCTCATCACACTGATCCCCAAGGTAAACACGCCCATGACTGTTAATGATTATGGACCGATCACTATGCTTAACTGCTGTCTGAAATTACTGACGAAACTACTGGCCAATCGATTACAACGCATAATTCTTCAGCTAGTACACCGAAACCAATATGGCTTCCTCAAAGGGAGAACCATCCAGGATTGCCTTGCATGGGCCTACCAATACATTTATCAATGCCATGCATCTGGTCGGGAGATCATCCTTCTCAAACTCGATTTTGCCAAAGCATTCAATACAGTAGCACATGCACCCATGATTAACATAATGCGACATATGGGCTTTAATGAGCGCTGGATATCCTGGATTAATTACCTCTTCTCCTCTGGCCGATCATTGGTCCTTCTTAATGGTGTACCCGGTTGACAATTCCCATGCAGATGCGGGGTCAGACAGGGAGACCCACTTTCGCCGTTAATTTTTGTCCTAGCAGCAGAGTTAATCCAGGCAGCTATTAACGACGCTTTCCACCAAGGCAGGCTTGATCTACCGTTTCCGTGCATTGGACAAACCGAATATCCAGTCCTTCAATATGCCGATGATACACTTATTGTCCTCCCTGCATGTACTCGAGAAGCCGCTCTTGTTAAACAGATTTTATCTGATTATGCCTCCTCCATTGGCCTCAAGATCAACTTCCACAAATCCACGTTGATCCCGATTAATTTGGATGCCGCTGCTATGACCAATCTTGCTAGTATCTTTGGATGTGCAGTTGGATCGATGCCATTCACATATCTAGGCCTCCCGCTGGGCACCACACGACCTACGATACAAGAGTTTATGCCTTTGGTTTGCAAGTTAGAGAGGCAACTGCCACCTACTATTACGATGATGTCGTACGGTGGCAAGCTATCGTGGTTGAATGCTTCGGTCACGCCTCTTCTGGTATTTGCCATGTGCACTCTCAAATTTCCTCCGAAGCTCATTGAGATCCTCGACAAGATCAGTCGCAGATGCCTCTGGACTAAGAAAACTGAGCAAGGTGATAAGTGTAACTCACTGGCTGCTTGGGATTTAGTTTGTCGGCCAAAGAAGATAGGGGGCTTAGGAGTTTTCAACCTGAAAGTTCATAATGAGGCCCTGCTCCTAAAATTTCTACACAAGTTCTACAACAAACTTGATGTGCCCTGGGTCAGCCTAATCTGGGACAGTCACTATGATGGAAAAATTCCACACGCTGTTGACCCCGTTGGTTCGTTCTGGTGGAAGGACATTCTCAAACTGACCCACATCTACCGAGGCATTTCTCGAGTCCAAATAGTAGATGGCGTGTCAACCCTCTTTTGGAAAGATCTCTGGCAGGAAGAGGTGCTACAAATCTCACATCCTCGTGCTTTCTCCTTTGCCGTGCATGACGATCTTTCAGTTGCCGAGGTGATGGACACTATAGACATGCATGAAACCTTTCACCTTCCTGTCTCGCCTCTAGCCCTTGATGAGATCCAAGAAATCCAAAGACAAACAACGTGGATCTCTCCATCGACATCTCTGCATGATGTTTGGCACTATTCCTGGGGGGCCACGCTTTACAAACCAAGGGACTACTACAACAATTACTTCAGGGATGGGGGTCTCATCAAGCATTCCGCCAACTTTGGAAGTCTAAATGCGTATAAAAATAAAAGTTTTTGGCTGGCTGATGTTCCATGACAGACTCAACACACGCAACATGTTGAAGAGGAGGCTTTATAATATTGGCAACAATTTTAATTGCGTCCTCTGCAACCATCATGTCGAGGAGACAGTGGATCACATGATCTTCTCATGCCCTTTTAGTCAAAGCTGCTGGGCAAGACTCAACATAACTTGGCCAACTTTCTCCTGCCGCCTCGATCTTCTGCAAAACACAAAGGAAAGCTAGCCGAACCCATTCTTCTATGAAACATTTCTAACAGCAGCGTGGAGTATTTGGAAGGAGAGAATCAATCAACACTTCAGAGGCCTGGCCCCCAGTATTGGATCTTGGCTCACACGGTTCAAAGAAGACTTGTCTCTTTTGCAACATAGGGTTAAAGCAGCCCATAGAGCTGCTCTGATCACCTTTTGTACTTCTATTGTATAGCATCCTTCTCTTCCTTGAACTGGTTGAGCAGCCACACGATTAGGTTTGGTTGCAACAAAATGTGATGTAAAGAAAACAGATATGTCTATGTGAACCCCCCATTTATATAGATATATGATATTACAGTAGGGGTTTTCCCCCTACTGTCTTCCCTGTCAAAAAAAACTCGGTGTGACCGAACAGTTCATATCGATTGCACCGAGATTGAAAACCTAGATCAACTCAATGAACTCGGTATGACCGAAAGGTATGAATCGGTCAGACCGAAATACACAGAGAGGTTTTGGAAGTTTAAGTCTATGACGAATCGGTGGCTCCGAGTGCTCCTCACCCAGAGGGTTCGAATTTGACTTGGTCAAACTTTGTGATGTAGCATGAATAGAGTTTGAGACTGTAACATCCCAAAATTTTAAATTTTGGAATGTTATATTAAATATATAGTTTTGATTGTTTGTTTGGTTGTGGTGTGGTTGCTTGTGTGAAATTGAGTGAAACTTGAAACTTTTTGAAAGTTAAATGAGAGGGAATAAAAGGACTTTCCCAAACTTTCATCTTAAATTTATGATCTCCGTGAATTCAAATACTTTTCATCACAAAACCCTAGAGAGAAGATGACATGACTTCTTCCATTTAAATAAATGAAAAGGGTTTTGAAAAGATTTGAATTCCATTTGGAACTATTTCAAATTAAGAAACTTTAAGCAACTCAATGATTTTCATGAGAGAACATAAAATGACTTCTTAAAAACATATGAAATATGAGTTGGGAGTTTAAAACGATCAAATTTAAAGTCCTTTTGGAAATTATTTTCAATTTGGAGTCATTTCGATTTTATTCAATTATTTTTCTCCAAAAATAAATAATATGGAAAAATAGGGTAAAATGATTCCCTACAGTAGAAAATTGGATAGAAATAAATTTGAAATCATTTTGGTAATTTTGAAATGGTTTTTATTGGGTTTTATTGTAGCAGAAGCACTGTTTGGATTATTTAAATTTTTGTGGATTTTATTTGACGTTATAAAAATGTTCATGCTTTAGAAAAACTTTTTCTGAAAATTTTGATATATTATATGCCTATATAATGTTTTTATTTATTTTATTTCTCCGAAAAAAAATTCTTTAAAAAAATGTCTTCACCAAACTAGGCCGGCCCAGCTCAGCCAGGCCGCGGCCCAGTGCCCCATCGCCCCCGAACCGCCCCCGGAGTCCTGCTCCTGCACGCGCCGCCACCGAGTCCGACCGGGACTCTGTCCCCGCACCGCCATCTTGCCCCCTCCTCCACGCCTCCCGAGGCCCCCTGACCCCTTTATAAGCACAGCCCGCCGCCCTCTCTCCCCTTCTCCCCTCGCCTCTCCTCGCCGCTGCCACAGATCGCCATGCCGCTGTTGCCGCAGATCGGAGCCATCGCCGCCGCCCGGGCCGCTCGCTGCCGCTGCCTGCGCCACACCCCGCCGCCCGCGCTGCCGCCGCCGCGCTGGAAATCGCCGGACTTGCCGGAGTTCATAGCCGCCACCGCCGGTTTTCGTCGAAAAGCCGAACCATTAATAAACCGCTCTGGTTTCTTTTTCTTAGGTTTTCTTTTCAAAAACCCTAGATCGTTTTTTTATATATATAACCAGTTTTGTTAGGGTTTACTTATTTAGAGAGCGTTCGTTGTCTAAGCCTCTGGAGTGAACGTGTTCATAGTTTAGGGTTCAGTAGTGAACTTTCGTGGTTTAGTATTTTTCTTTTACTTTTTAATTTCTGCGAGGGACCTATCCGTAGTGTTATTTTTACAGATTAGCCCCTAGTTTTCAAACGATTGCTACTTTTACACCGTTTATCCAAATCCAACGAAACCAACGCCCACTTCTTTGTTATGATCCCCTCTATCCAGATAATCAACTCAAACATGTTTTGGAAAGTTTTAAAATTTGAATTCAAACAGATTTGTATTCAAACTTCTTTTGATCATAACTTGAGTTTCATAACTCCGATTTAGTTGATTCTTTTTGCAAATCGAAACTCTTGACCTAAACTTTCCGATAAGGCCAAATTCACATAATTTTGGTAATGTTAGAAATTGTTTTATGTTGCAAGAGTTAATTGCTTTTTTCAAAGTTTTTTGAGATCTTTTCTTTGATTCCCTTGCTTGATTGCTTATGTGTGGTTACTATTGCTTGCTTACGATAGATTGAACAGAGTGTGATGAGTAGAACTATCAGGAGTTATGAGTGCGAATCATCTTCATCAATAGTACAAGGCAAGTTCACACTTTGATCATATCCCTTTACTACCCAGTTTTTATGCATTTGTCTCAACCCCTCAAACATTGCATGGTTAGGATTTGATAACATGTGGGTTTTGGGAAGTAGATGGTGAGGTGGACCTATTGCCGTTTTATTATCAAACCCTTGGGAGTTACTTCTACGTTATGCTTATATTGCCATGATATGCTCGTAGACGTGGATTGGGTTTGAGTGTATCCATGACAGATGTGAGATTGTTAATTAATGGTTAACTGAAGGTGGCTACTTAAATACACATCTGCGTGGATTGGTTGCGGGCACCTGGAGAATCCAGTCTTGTCCTAGGATATCCCGGAGTACCCGTGTGATCATCCTATGGTTCACTACCGAGGCTCAAAGGGATCATAAGATTATTCATGCTAGAAACTTTCGTGTGCAGCCACAAGCTATTATGGGCTCTAGCATACTTGAGTATGTTGCATGACCTCTTTCAGTGGTGGGCTAGCAGATGTAGGGGAAAGTAGGTGTAAATGTCCACCCAGAGTAAAGAGTTAATGCTTCGGAAAGACTGTGTCTCAGTCATCCGTTTCTCAAACATAATGTAGTGCGAGAAATTCAACGGAGGGGATCGAGTCTTGTGGGGAAAAGTGCGCAAACCTCTGTAGAGTGTACAAACTAATCATGGTTAGCCGTGTCCCCGGTTATGCACATCTTGAGTATGTGGTTCTTGAATTATCATGTTGATCTCATCACTTTACTTAATTAATTTGTTGGGTTGTTAACTTTTAATTGGGATTGAGTTGGAGGAACCTTCTCAATATTTTCAAATAACTTTGTAGGTAAATAAATTATATTCCTTTGCAGTAGGGAAAAACTAGCTTTATGAAAAATTAAACCCAGAGCCTCCACCAGCCAAATATGCATGTGGTGATAGCCATCATTCATCATTGCTCTACAATGTGAATTTGCCAGTACATTCAATGTACTGACCCTTTTGGCTGCAACGTCTCATGTTGCAGGATTCTTAAGACGAGTAAGTGATATGTTAGGGTTATGTTTTCTACACTCAACTTTGCCGTTGGTGTTGATGGGAATCCACAACCTTGTCGTTACTTCCGCTATTTGGATTGAGGTAATAGTATTTACGTTACTTTATACATGTGGTTTACCTCTGTTATAAATCCTTGAGTAATGTGTGTGTCAGCATACCAATCCATGGATGACACATAAGCACAGAGACTTGACCGTCTCAGGTCGGGTCGCTACAAGATGGTATCAGAGCCAGGTTGACTGTAGGACGTGACCCGTAGAAACTGGCAAGCCCATAGGAAAGATTTTCTCTACAACTTCATTTTCAGAAAGATCTTTTCCTCTCTTCTTTCTGAGCTTTATCAAAATATTCCCTTTTAGTTAGACTATACCCCTTTCCCCTTTTGACCATGCGAAGATTCGACTGATCCAAGAAGGACAAGATATCGGACAACTAAGACCACTTCGGAATGAAGAGGATTTTACCGTGCATTATACTAATGGAAACTACAACAGTTGAAGACTCCGAAGACTAGGAGAATTTGAAGGCTCTGTAGAATTTCCAGATTGGTATGACCTAGGAAAGCTACCCATATTGAACTTGTCAGACTATTGAAGCTATCAATACCCGAGATCAAGGTGTGTTGGAGAAAGACCGGAACATGGAGCGTTAGAACTCAAAGTTTTGTCAAGAAAACCCTAAGGCAGGAGATATCAACTATGGAATGATAGCTCATGGAAATGACAAGAGCAGAAACACGGCTATCTGTGATGTTATCGCCCGCTTATGCTATTGTCACCGTGCTGAAATATGCATGCATTTCTTCGGAAGGATTGGATGGTATAAGGCTGATGGAGCACCTATCAGCAAAGGATGTTGTTTTAACCTTAGCTGGTGTATCGCCAGGATCTGGAGTATTACATGAAGAATTTTAAGATGGACCTGCAGGAAGCCGTATTTGACAAGTGAGTATTTTGTGAAGAACTCAGGACCTTGAAGCTGAAAGTAGCCAAGCTGGAGGAGCAAAACCTCGAGAGACCGGAGATTCGTCAGGAACTGAAGGAAAGTAGGACCATGGTTCATGCCAAGGATGTTGAAATCCAGAAGTTTAGAACGCAGCTCTTAAAGGACGTCACGAGAGACTTCGCGTCAACAGAGATGATCTGGCAAAAGAACTTGAGAAGGACAAGCATGATCGGAAGAAGCCATCAGAGACATGAACAAGACTTGAAGAGTTTGGCGACGTTGACCTTTAGAAGACCAAACCCCTGTTATATACCTACGTTAGATCTGACGGTTTGAGATGTCATTTGTTTGATGTTTTTCCGACAGCCACAAATAAAATCTGTCTTTTCAAAACTATTGTTTGTATTGTGTGTATCCCTCTCTATCTCTCTTATCTCACCCCGGAACCCATGGAACCAATAGAGGATGAATGGAGATGAACTAACCTTTCCGGGGCCGATAAGTCAATTGGAACCGATGGATTGATAACATGGAAGGTCACATGAAGAATGACACTATAGCCGGAAAGGATAAGGCCGAGCATGCTCTTCAGTACTTTGAAAGAGGTGCTGCTACTTGGTGGAGGATGTACCAAAACATCAATGGATGGCAAAGAGTAACCACTTGGGAAGAATTTAAGTTGACTTTGCCAAAGTCTCGGTTTGTGTCCCAGAAATTGAAGCCTTATGGAAAGGATATGAACAAAACTTGTGCATGCAAGCTTTGGGGAGAAATAGGACACAACCATAAAGAACACAAGGATGAATGCCCAAATTGTGAAGGAAGTCACCCAGCTGAAGAATGCCCAACTAGGCAGATCACTTGTTTCTTGTGAGAAGGGACTACCCACTACCCTACTCAGTGTCACATTTACCCCATGGTACGAAGAACCATCCAGCAGTAGAAAGAAGCAATGAAAGGAGCCCTCATGGAAATTTTAGAAGAACCTGTGATGAAGGAAGAGGAGGAGGACACACCCGAAAAAGGCCCAATTAGACCTTGCACCAAGTCTTGCTATTCATGTGGGGAAGAAGGACACATCTCCCAAAATTGTCTGAATGGGGATCTAGTAGAATTCCCGACAGAGGAAGTAGAGTATGACCCACAGGAAATAGAAGCCCTGATTGGTACGGAGAAGTCCAGGAAGAGAAGTAGATTGGATTCCAGGTGCAAGAAGTCAGGGCACTACTTCAGCAGTTGCCCAAAAAGGAAGCCGAGGACCCAAGGAGGCTATGTAATCATGAGGAAACCTCGAGACTTCTCAGAAGTAATATGTTTTCGTTGTAATGAAGAAGGGAACTTTGCCAGATATTGTCCCAAGGAGAAGGAGACTTGTGATAATTAGTTGTGTCTGTGAGAAGTATAGTAGTAGTAGTGAGAACATTTTCCTTTTTATTGAGGCGATGAGTTGAGGCATGTAATGGAAATGCAGGAGATTGTAATAATTTGAGCATCAATAAAGTTAGCATCGTTGGTAAAGATTTGGATTTTATGAGTAGTGGCTCTATGAAGAAAGATTTTGACAATTTTCGAGGATATGAGAAATATGGTCTATGGATGAATTTGTGCATTTCAAGGGTGGTAGTACCCTGTGAGGACCCTTGACCCCTAGAAAAGATAATGATATTCCATGGAGTGGACCTTGGACAAAATAAGTACGAGTTTTATCTCGATATGTGGGACACCCCAAGAAGTATGAAGGGATGAAGTACTATTGGATATAAAGGAGGCAGAATGTTGGTAATATGGAGAAATTGTAACTCCATGATGAGTCTGAGTAATCACATCTTAGTTTGGTACCAATAGAAGGAAGACAGACGGTACAACTGGATGGATTTAAGAAAGCCAGGAAGCTGGATGTTTGAATATTGATCAGTTGCCCCGATGATGAGTTCAAGGTTTAGAAGTGATGTGATGAGATGGGCCATAACCCACAGGCTCCAGGACCTGCTAAGAAGCAAGCACACTCTTGCTGAAGGAAAAAAACCTGGAAGAAGTTACGACAGACGATCTTATAGGAGCAGCGCAAAACCTGAGAGTTGTGAAGAAACGATAGATGTTTTGTTCAGCTTGCAGAATCCATGGAGTTATCCGAACTTAGTTCATCAACAAGAGAAAATTCTGCAATGCTTGTGAGGATGACCGAGTGTTAGAATGCAAGATTCGCTAAACCATATACAGGGTAATGATTTGGGTGCGGGATGGATTGATCACCGTACCGACTTACTCTTATTATTCGCCTTGCTATATGGGATGGTAAATCTGAGTGACTTGCCTATAGTAGAGAGACGACGATGTTAAACCTTGTTTAAACCTTAGAATGGTATGACAAATTTTTTCCCCTTGTACAAGGCAGTGGTTGCCAATCGTAGGATATACGGTGAGGTTCAACCCAGACCCATTTCCTGCAGGAGAAACCATAAACTGATGACCACCATGAGATATCGATAGTTGTTTAGTATTGGCGCCAGACCTATCAGCTAACAGGACCCAGTCTCAGGATAACCTTACCAAGATGAAATGGAGACAAGAATTGAGGAAAAAGGTTATGCCGCTACCGGAAGAGCAAGAGAAGGAATTATACTGAAGATCTGAGAAGACCGGCCCTGTCAAGAATAAGGATGGAGTATACGAGTATTGATGGGACCGTAACGATGTTTCTAAGGGTGGTAGCACCCCAGACCCCCGGAGACAATCGATGGATTTTGAGAAGACCCCGAACCTAACCTATTTCTTTCTAGCCTCTCCGAATCTCGAGGAAGAGATTCATTTTAAGGGTGGTAGGTTTGTAACATCCCAAAATTTTAAATTTTGGAATGTTATATTAAATAGATAGTTTTGATTGTTTGTTTGGTGTGGTGTGGTTGCTTGTGCGAAATTGAGTGGAACTCGAAACTTTTTTGAAAGTTAAATGAGAGGGAATAAAAGGACTTTCCCAAACTTTCATCTTAAATTTATGATCTCCGTGAATTCAAATACTTTTCATCACAAAACCCTAGAGAGAAGATGACATGACTTCTTCCATTTAAATAAATGAAAAGGGTTTTGAAAAGATTTGAATTCCATTTGGAACTATTTCAAATTCAGAAACTTTAAGCAACTTTAAGCAACTCAATGATTTTCATGATTGAAGATAAAATGACTTCTTCAAAGCATATGAAATATGAGTTGGGAGTTTAAAAGGATCAAATTTAAAGTCCTTTTGGAAATTATTTTCAATTTGGAGTTATTTGGATTTTATTCAATTATTTTCTCCAAAAATAAATTATATGGAAAATAGGGTAAAATGATTCCCTACAGTACAAAATTGGAGAGAAATAAATTTGAAATCATTTTGGTATTTTTAAAATGATTTTTATTGGGTTTTATTGTAGTAGAAGCACTGTTTGGCTTATTTAAATTTTTGTGGATTTTATTTGACATTATAAAATGTTCATGCTTTAGAAAAACTTTTTCTGAAAATTTTGATATATTATATGCCTATATAATATTTTTAATTTTTTTGTATTTATTATTTTAGTTCTCTGAAAAAATTTGGTTTTTTTAGAAAATGTCTTCACCGAACTGGGCCGGCCCAGCTCAGCCAGGCCACGGCCCAGTGCCCCGTCGCCCCCGAACCGCTGCCAGTGTCCTGCTCCTGCACGCGCCGCCGCCGAGTCCAACCGGGACTGTGTCCCCGCGCCGCCGTCTTGCCCCCTCCTCCACGCCTCCCGAGGCCCTCTGACCCCTTTATAAGCACAGCCCGCCGCCCTCTCTCCCCTCGCCTCTCCTCGCCGCTGCCACAGATCACCGCGCCGCCGCCGCCGCTGCTGCATCTCGCCTGAACCGCGCCGCTGTTGCGCCACCGCCGCCGCAAGCGCCGCCGCGCGGGAACTCGCCGGAGTTCATAGCCGCCATCGCCGGTTTTCGTCGAAAAGCCGAACCGGTAATAAACCGCTCTGGTTTCTTTTTCTTAGGCTTTCTTTTCAAAAACCCTAGATTGTTTTTTATATAAAACCGGTTTTGTTAGGGTTTACTTATTTAGAGAGCGTTCGTTGTCTAAGCCTCTGGAGTGAACATGTTCATAGTTTAGGGTTCAGTAGTGAACGTTCGTGGTTTTGTATTTTTCTTTTTCTTTTTAATTTCTGCCAGGGACCTATCCGTAGTGTTATTTTTATAGATTAGCCCCTAGTTTTCAAACGATTGCTACTTTTACACCGTTTATCCAAATCCAACGAAACCAATGCCCACTTCTTTGTTATGATCCCCTCTATCCAGATAATCAACTCAAACATGTTTTTGAAAGTTTTAAAATTTGAATTCAAACAGATTTGTATTCAAACTTCTTTTGATCATAACTTGAGTTTCATAACTCCGATTTAGTTGATTCTTTTTGCAAATCGAAACTCTTGACCTAAACTTTCTGATAAGGCCAAATTCACACAATTTTGGTACTGTTAGAAATTGTTTTATGTTGCAAGAGTTAATTGCTTGTTTTTAAAGTTTTCCGAGATCTTTTCTTTGATTCTTTTACTTGATTGCTTATGTGTGGTTACTATTCCTTGCTTACTTTAGATTGAGCGGAGTGTGACGAGTAGAACTATCAGGAGTTATGAGTGTGAATCATCTTCATCAACAGTACAAGGCAAGTTCACACTTTGATCATATCCCTTTACTACCCAGTTTTTATGCATTAGTCTCAACCCCTCAAACATTGCATGGTTAGGATTTGATAACATGTGGGTTTTGGGAAGTTGATGATGAGGTAGAACCTATTGCCCTTTTATTATCAAACTCTTGGGAGTTACTTCTACGTTATGCTTATATTGCCATGCTATGCTCGTAGACATGGATTGGGTTTGAGTGTATCTATGACAGATGTGAGATTGTTAATTAATGGTTAACTTAAGGTGGCTACTTAAATACACATCTGGGAGGATTGGTTGCGGGCACCTGGAGAATCCAGTGTTGTCCAAGGATATCCTGAAGTACCCGTGTGATCATCCTATGGTTTGCCACCCAGGCTCAAAGGGATCATAAGATTATTCATGCTAGAAACTTCCGTGTGCAGCCACAAGCTATTATGGGCTCTAGCATAGTTGAGTATGTTGCATGACCTCTTTCAGTGGTGGGCTAACAGATGTAGGGAAAGTAGGTTTAACTGTCCACCCAGAGTAAAGTGTTAATGCTTCGGAAAGACTGTGTCTCGGTCATCTGTTTCTCAAACATCATGTCGTGCGAGAAATTCAACGGAGGAGATCGAGTCTTGTGGGGAAAAGTGCGCAAACCTCTGCGGAGTGTACAAACTAATCATGGTTAGCCGTGTCCCCGGTTGTGGACATCTTGAGTATCTAGTTCTTGAACTATCATGTTGATCTCATCACTTTACTTAATTAATTTGTTGGGTTGTTAACTTTTAATTGGGATTGAGTTGGAGGAACCTTCTCAATATTTTCAAATAACTTTGTCGTTAAATAAATTATATTCCTTTGCAGTAGGGAAAAACTAGCTTTATGAAAAATTAAACCCAGAGCCCCCACCAGCCAAATATTGATGTGGTAATAGCCATTATTCATCATTGCTCTACAGTGTGAATTTGCCAGTACATTCAATGTACTGACCCTTGTGGCTGCAACGTCTCATGTTACAGGATTCTTACGACGAGTAAGTGATATGTTAGGGTTATGATTTCTACACTCAACTTTGCCGTTGGTGTTGATGGGAATCCACAACCTTGTCATTACTTCCGCTATTTGGATTGAGGTAATAGTATTTACGTTACTTTATACATGTGGTTTACCTCTATTATAAATCCTCGAGTACTGTGTGTGTCAGCACACCGATCCAGGGATGACACATAAGCACAGACACTTGACCATCTGAGGTCGGGTCGCTACAGAGACGAGAAAAGCATAGATAGCTAGAGGGAGTACTTAGGCATTCTTGTCCATCCATTTGGCAAAAACAAAAAGAGCCAAACAATCAAAGCAACAAATGGATGTCCTCGAATGAGAAAAATATGCAATCAACATGCTCACACAATAAGATGGCAAATGAAATATGTGGCAGAGCATGCACAAACACTCTAGCATCTATCAAGCAATTGGCGATGACTAGATCATCTATATATGAGTATATTGACTTAGAAGTCAAATGAGAACATTTGATCATAGGTCATACTCATCGTTTAAGCACAAGTGGGGTTACCATTTTTTCATAAAGCATTGTTGTGTTCACACCATTAGAGTTGCTTTAGCTCAATCCTTAGAGTAAAGCTCCCCCTAGATGTGATATCCCCCCTAAGAGGGATGAACTAACCTTGGGTTTTGTCGATGATGACTTCATGTAGATGTTGAAGATGTGGATGCTCAATGTTGATGTAGATCATTTGGAGCAATCCACTGGAGTGAGTTGCACTTTCAATACCTACATGGGTTAGTCCCACAAGGAACAAACAAGGATATTCATAGACATAGAGTGAAGTACACACAAGATGATGTCCATGAAAGCATTAGGTTACCTTGTCACTTGTCTTACCAACAAGAGGGTTTGTGACTCCTTGAACTAGTGCAAGATGTGAAAGTTGATTGCACTTGTTATTGCCAAAATAAATGTGAGTGAAGTATGTTGGCGGAGTCACCCTCAAGAACTCTCTAGTTCTTCTTCTTCGGGATCCACATCAACTTGATGGGAATCCTTGGAGTTGTAGTCGTACTTGATGAAGTAGAACTTGATGTAGTCTTGGGAACCCACTTGACCAAGGCCTTTGGAGCTTCTTCAAATGCATCAATCTCCTATTGAAGCTTGTCCTTGCCTTTTAGCTTGTGGTCTTGTGGTGGAAGATCATCTTGAGCTTGTGTTCCTTGAAAAGAAGTGGGATCATACTTCTCTTGTTGAGGAACAAACTTCGTCTTGGGGTATTGATCTTCTCCCACTCAACTCCATTGGCATTGATCTTTCGTTCAAAACCAACACCTTGATTCTTCCGGTGCCTTCCTTGCTTGCGTAAAATTTCCTCAAATTGCTTATTTCCAGCAAGGCTCTTGTAAACACCTTTCTCTATAATTCCCTTCAATAAGCTATTTTCTTGCTCAAGTATAGCTTGGCTAAGATAATCATTAGTGGAATCAAGAGAACTACTAGAAGCAAAAACATTGGATTTAACATGATTATTGTTACTACTAGATGAAGAATCTTTCTTGTTGCTAGATTTTACTTGTGGCATGTAAGTAGACAAGAGTAAACGCTTGGCAATGTAAGAAGAACTTTTCTTTCGAAGATCATCATTGATTGCCTTTAAAAACTCATGCTCTTGCTCTAAATTGAGCTTTTCAAAGCGTAACTTCTCATGAGTCCTTAAAAGTTCTCGATGATCATCTAGAGTAGTTTCATGAGCTAACTTAAGAGTGTTTAGTTCTTTAGTTAGACGCTCAATCTCCTTATTATCATTGTCATTCGTTTTATCTTTATTAGCATGATTAATAGAAAATTCATCATAGTTTTGATCACTAGAGTTGTCAAAAAGTAAATCATCATAACTTAAAAAAACAAGTAAATCATCATCACCTAGCAAATCATCTTCATCACTATTGAAATCAACATACTCGGGGTGTGATACCTTTGGGCCTTTAGCCATGAAGCATCTTCCAATCCCTTCATTTGGTGAGTCAAATATGTCATGGGAGTTGGTTGACACAAGTGCTAGACCGGCAACACCTTCATCTTGAGTATATTCAGAGTCGGAGTGATAACTTCTCTCGGAGTGGTGGTCGGATTCAGAGCCGGATACCCATTCACCAACGTGAGCTTGATGTCTTTGTTTTGTATAGCTCCTTGATGACTTGTCCTTTCTTTCCGAATCCTTGCTCCTGTGATAGGTTCTTCGTTCATAACGATCATCTCTACTCCTTCTCTCCCTTGGAGGTGATTCTTCTCTTTTGCTTCTCCTTTTAGGTGATTCTTCTCTTCTTTTGTAGGGGGCCGTACACTCATTGGAGTAGTGTCCGGGTCTTCCACAATTGTAGCAATTATGCTCACGACTAGAAGATCTTTTGTCATTGTAGGACCTTGACTTGTAACTTCTTTCTTTGCTTCTACTCTTGTAGAACTTGTTGAAATACTTCACCATTAGGCTCAATTCTTCATTGAAGGCTTGTTTCTCACTTGATGATGTAGGAGTATCACATGAGGCTTTGTAAGCACCACTTGACTTGTTGTGAAGCTCTTATTTATCCTTGAGTGACATCTCATGAGCAACAATTCTACCAATGACTTCAGTTGGCTTGAGATCTCTGTAATTGGGCATCATTTGGATCAATGTGCACACGGTGTCATATTTTCCATCCAAGGCTCTTAGGATCTTCTTGATGATGAATCTATCGGTCATCTCTTCACTTCCTAAGCCGACAATCTCATTTGTGATGAGAGCAAGCCTAGAGTACATTTCAGCGACACCTTCACCATCCTTCATTTTGAACTTGTCAAGCTGACTTTGAAGCACATCCAATTTGGATTCCTTGACGGAGTCGGTACCTTCGTGCATATCAATCAAAGTATCCCAAATTTCTTTTGCATTCTCAAGGCGGCTGATTTTGTTGAATTCTTCGAGGCACAATCCATTGAAGAGGATATCGCAAGCTTGAGCATTGTATTGCAACATCTTCAATTCTTCCGCGGTAGCTTCATGATTTGGTTCTCTCCCATCGAAGAATTCACCTTGCAAGCCAATACAAACAATAGCCCAAACGGAGGGGTTATGTCCAAGAATATGCATTTTCATCTTATGCTTCCAACTAGCAAAATTAGTACCATCAAAGTAAGGACCTCTACGGTGCTAGTTTCCCTCGCTAGACGCCATACTCTCCTAGGTTGTGAAACCAAGCCTATGATCACCAAAGCTAGGGAAATCCAGGCAAATGGAGACCAAAGCTCTGATACCACTTGTAGGATCGAAATTATGTCTAGAGGGGGTGTGATTAGACTACTTGACCAAATAAAAGTCTAGCCTTTTCCCAATTTTAAGTCTTGGCAGATTTTAGCAACTTATCACAAGTCAAGAAATCAACCTACACATGCAATTCTAAGAGTATAGCAGCGGAATGTAAATCATTGCATATGAAGGTAAAGGGGAGGAGTTTGGAGGGAGCAAACGCAATGTAGACACAGAGATTTTTGGCGTGGTTCTGATAGGTGGTGCTATCGTACATCCACGTTGATGGAGACTTCAACCCACGAAGGGTAATGGTTGCGCGAGTCCACAGAGGGCTCCACCCGCGAAGGGTCCACGAAGAAGAAACCTTGTCTATCCCACCATGGCCATCACCCACGATGGACTTGCCTCACTAGGGTAGATCTTCACGAAGTAGGCGATCTCCTTGCCCGTACAAACTCCGTGGTTCAACTACACAATCTTGACGGAGGCTCCCAAGTGACACCTAACCAATCTAGGAGACACCACTCTCCAAAAGGTAATAGATGGTGTGTTGATGATGAACTCCTTGCTCTTGTGCTTCAAATGATAGTCTCCCCAACACTCAACTCTCTCTCACACAGATTTGGATATGGTGGAAAGATGATTTGAGTGGAAAGCAACTTGGGAAGGCTAGAGATCAAGATTCTTGTGGTTGGATTGGAATATCTTGGTCTCAACACATGAGTAGGTGGTTCTCTCTCAGAAAATGAATGATGGAAGTGTTGGCACATTCTGATGGCTTTCTCCATGAATGAAGAATGGGTGGAGGGGTATATATAGCCTCCACACAAAATCTAACCGTTACACACAATTCACCAAACTCGGTGGGACCGAATAATGAAACTCGGTCAAACCGGTTTAGTTCAAAATGTGAACGTTAGGCTTTTCGGTGGGACCAATGTGCTAGGGTTAGGGCATAACTTGATCTCGGTGACACCGATCACATGAACTCGGTGAGTCCAATTTCAGTAACAGGGAAACAGAGAGTTGGCCAGGCAAACTCGGTGGGACCGATCGCTCATTTCGGTGAGCCCGAAACGTTACGAAAAGGAAATAGAGAGTTTGCATTGCGAACTCGGTGGGACCCATCGCTCATTTTGGTTAGAACGAAAAGTTACGAAGGGAAACAGAGTGTTAGCAATCCCATCTTGGTGAAACCGAGATCCCTATCGGTGAGACCGAACTGATTAGGGTTTCTGGCTATGGCTATGTCAAATGAGCTCGGTGGCGCCGAATGGATCAAATCGGTGGGGCCGAGTTTGACTTTAGGTTTAGGACATATGTGGAATTGATAAAGTGGTTGAGGGCTTTTGGAGCATATCACTAAGCATTTGAGCAAGCAAGCCATTGAGCAACACCTCATCCCCTTTTAATAGTATTGGCTATTCCTATGGACTCAATGTGATCTTGGATCACTAAAATCTAAATGAAGAGTCTTGAGCTTTTGCCAATATGTGTCCTTAGCATTTTGAGGGGTCCACATCTCTAGTCCATGCCATGCCAATCATTGAACTTTCTGAAATGATCATCTTGAAAGAGTATTAGTCCAATGAGCTATATGTTGTTAAGAATTACCAAAACCACCCAGGGATTAGTTGCACTTTCAGCGGTGCCTAGCACGGAGGCGTTGCACTGTACTATGTGGTGACTCAGAGCTAGGAGCCACACTGCGCGGTATCTGGCTGTAACTTTCTGTTGCTCTCTGGACATTTGTCCAGATGTGCAACGCCTCAGAGATAGGCGCCACACCGCATGGTGTGGCGCCTCGCAGCTAGGCGCCACAGTGCGATGTATTTGGCTGTAGCTTTCTGTTGCTCTCTGGACATTTGTCCAGATGTGCAACGCCTCAGAGCTAGGCGCCACACTGCATGGTGCAGCGCCTAGCTCTGAGGTGCCACACATATGAGAAAAGCTATCTAGAGAGCAACAGAAACTTTTCACCCACTTTGAGGGCAAAGAAATCACTAAGTGTTTGTGTGGCGCCAACAGCCTAGGCGCCACACTGAACTGTGCAACGCCTACGTAGCAGGCGCTGCACTATTAAGTGTGGCGCCTTGCCCTTTGGCGCCACACAAACACTTAGCGATTTTTCTGCCCTCAAAGTGGGTGAAAAGCTTCTGTTGCTCCCTGGATAGCTTTTCTCAGACGTGCGGCGCCTCAGAGCTAGGCGCCACACTGCGGCGTGCAGCGCCTAGCTCCGAGGCATTGCACCCCAGGTAAAGCTATCCAGAGAGAAACAGAAGCTTTTCACCCACTTTGAGGGCAAAGAAATCGCTAAGTGTTTGTGTGGCGCCTAGTAGGGAGGCGCCGCACTGAACCGTGCAGCGCCTGCTCCTTAGGCGCTGCACCATTCAGTGTGGCGCCTTCCTGCTAGGCGCCACAACTCTGTTAACAGCACAGTTATAAGATGCACATGTTGCATACATGTTAGTCATATTTTCACTAGTATAGTTATAGATAACTTGCGTCACAGAAACCGCAGTAATGATCATAATTCTGACATTTTCAACATCACTTCGACTTCAACAAAGACAACAAGTTCAACAGTACTAGGTGTTACCATCACTTAGAGTTCAACATTACTAAGAGTTTCATCACTTCAAGTTCTACTACATAACAAGTTCGACATAAGAAAAAGACCACTAGGCGAGTCACATAAGAAAAAGAGGACGACGACTAGTTCCTTCCGCGCTTATTGGCACCTCTTCCCCTCCTGACGGATATCTTCTTCTTCCTAGCACGAGCAACCGGCTCCGGCTCCGGTTCCTCCACCTCATCCACATAGTCATCCAAGGCTGCCATCCGCGAGGTGTCGACCGTCCTCTTGCCTCTTTCGGTGGAGTCTTCGGTTGTGTATTTATTGATTCCCCTTCTGGGCTTTAACATGTATGCTGGCCGAACTTGATAGGTCCCCAAGGTCATGTCATTGTCAACCTATTACAAAAACACAAGATATGGAAAAGAACGTGCGTGAGGATGAAGTTAGCAATGCATCAATAATCGAATATATGCTATTGGCATACCTCTTGGGTGACCACACCAACATCCTCATCCTCCAAAGGAACCCCATGGCCAGAAGTGGGATCTGATGGTGTCACTGACCTAGACCGCTGAGGTGATACATATTCGGGGTCACGACAACCAATAAGGTTCAATAACCGCCTTAACCTTTTGCCCTAACACTGCAACATGTACAAGTGAATGAGATATTGAACGTAGCAAGACATGTTACATGGACAACTGAAGGAGATTTGAACCTTAATGAATACTCGAAGTGCACCTTCCCCATCGCTTTTCCCAACCGGGGTTGTCTCCAGAATAGTCTCGCTCTCATCAGCTGCTTTTTTGATCTGGGTACGCTATGAACAGAAACGACATTAACGTGTTAGGCAAGCAAAGATGTGAATAGTGTGAATGGGAAAGCAAAGAGGGAAAGTGCTTACCACAAAGTTCATCATTGGAGCTGAGGGGACTCGGGTGCCTTCCCTAACTAATTTGTTGTACTAGTGTTGGGTTAGCTCATCGAAGACGGTGGGATCTTCCAAAATCTCATCATTATACACCGACTTGCATATCTCCACACGGGTACTTGCAAGAAACCATGTGAGGTAGTTGTTGAACGCGGTCGGGCAGTGCTCATGAAGTTGGGTTCGTTTTCCAGCCTTAGCTTGCTCCACACTAAGCACGAACTGTATGATATACTTCCCATGATGCTTGTCCCAGTCCTTGATCTTCCGCTTCCTTATCCTATCCAACCTGTATGTTAGAAAAACAGAATATTAGCACCATCGAAACCGTCGATAAGCTGCTAAGTGCTCAAGGTTAATTCTATCTTACGCGTGTAGCAACTTGTCTGTGTCCTCCCACTCCAGCGGGTATGGCTGGAACAAACAAAACTGGCGGAACACCCGATGTGGCATGTGAAGATCAACCGCACAATTGCATATGAGTGGGCACCGCATATGCCAAAGATCCCTATCCCTAAGGCACATCGGATTCAGCACGAACTCTCTAGGGTTACCAAAACTATCCCCTTTTCCATACGGCTCCCATTCCACCTGCAACATAGCATAAAATGTAAAATTGATTTCGAGTTACAATAAAGCATGAGAATCACTTATGCAATGTCAAGTCACATGCTCAGCCATAATCGTGTCCAACTCGCTCGTGTACAGCTTGTACATGACCGAGGGATCATCCGTCGTCACATTTAACACATCCCACTTGTAAGCCCAAGTGGGTAACCGTAGTGGGTCATCTTTGTCGTCCCAATCCTAGTACTTCACGATCTTCGCTCGTCCAACTGGCAATCGCTCCCAGCTCCATACAGAAAGTACGAGCATACAACCACCAATACCTCCATCCGTTGAGGTCCTACAACAGGCTTCATTCAACTGCACATAGAAGAAAACACGGTTCAATTAACAGGAAGATCGCATTGATAATGTACCAATGAAGTGAAAATAAACAACTGCCTACCTGTCTATATAAGTAAGCCAGTGTCGCCGAACCCCAACTACATTTGCTATCGAAGACGGTCAACGCCTTCAGCCACATCCATGGAGCATTCTTGCCTGTACCATCAGCAAACATAGTCCTGGATATAACATACCACATGTAGAAACAAGCATATGTCTTGACCTGATCATCATTAGCATCCTCAGGGCAATACCCAAAGTGGAATGCAATCCAGGTGAAAGGAGCACCGGCTACGACTCTTTCCTTTTTCTTGTCTCCTTCTGGTTCCCGAGGCTTTGGAGGAACCATACCGATAAGGGCATGCATCTGCTCGCGCCACCCATCAGAATCGGTGCTCATACAAATAGGATTCCCCTCGATAGAAAGATCGGCGATCATAGCAATATCCTGGAGCGTCACAGTCATCTCCCCGGTCCGAAGATGGAAGCTGTGTGTCTCCGGCCTCCAACGATCAACAAGCGTGGTGATTGCTGCAGCATTGAGGTTCAGCGTGGACCGGCTGACCAACTGAATGAAAGGGAGGAGTCTTGTATCCCTTATATACGGTGTGTACCGCTCATCATAGTGCATCCCCCAAGGGTGACCCCATGAGACCGAATCTTCACAGGTTGAAGCTCCTACAAACAAGCAAATTATAAAACTACATATGGGGCATTTGTGCTTTAAATAAACACAAAATTCATAATACCGGCCACTTTCATTATTACCCGCTGCTCCACTGGCATAAAGTACGCCCGGTGTCGAGTGTCCCAGTGATCATCAAGAAGCCAAACCATCCTACAAATTTCAAACAATAAACATACGTTAGCTTACTCCCTATGCTTTATTTAATATGCGAGCATTTTTTCATATGTATTCAACAATCGGTAAACACTAAAAGGAAAGTTGAATACTATAATCTAAGATATACAATGAAAGCACGTCAACAATCATCACAAATACCAACCATAAATAATAGGGTCCAACAATGATAACAAATCATCTACTAATCCTAATCACACAAATATATATCAATATTACATACAAATCTACACAAGGGTTTCACCAAAACTTGAACAATCTAGGGTTCTACAGTGACTACAAATCCTAAATCACATCACACTATTTCAATTTATCATATAAAAATCCCAAGCAAATCAAGGGTTCCACCAAAACTTGGCTAAATGAGAAAAATGTTAACGAATTTCTTGAGGAAAAGAAAGGGATCGGAGGAGTTAACCTTGTTCGACGGATTTGGAAAGAAACTCACGGCCAAAAACTTCAGATCTGCTTGATTTTGGAGAGGGGGTGTAGCGGGGGAGAGGAGAGGGCCGCCGCCGCCGCTTCTCTCTGTAAGGGAGAGATGGGGAGGGATAACTGCTGTTCGGATGGAGAGGGCAGCCCCGATGTAGCTTAAGTCAACGTGCAGCGCCTCAGAGCTAGGCACTGCACATTACATGTGTGGCGCGTATGAAACGCCCACGATGCGGCTATATCTCCCACGTGTCGGGGCACGACTTAGAGGCATAACCGCATAGTGGTTTTGTCGCAAGAAGGGTCATCTTCACACAATCCCATGTAATGAACAAGAATGGGATAAAGAGTTGGCTTACAATCGCCACTTCACACAATACATAAATATCATTCATACATCATCCAAAATACAATCATATAGACCGAGTACGGTCAAAATCCAGATGAAAATAAGACAACCCCAAATGCTAGATCCCCGATCGTCCCAACTGGGCTCCACTACTGATCATCAGGAAAAGACACATAATAACGACCACGTTCCTCGTCGAACTCCCACTTGAGATCGACGCCATCGTCTGCACTGGCGCCGTCGGCACCTGCAACTGGTGTTGGAAGTAACTGTGAGTCACGGGGACTCAGCAATCTCACACCCGCGAGATCAAGACTATTTAAGCTTGTAGGACAAGAGGTGCAAAGAGGTGGAGCTGCAGCGGCAAAACATATATGGTGGCTAACTTGCGCAAATGAGAGCGAGAAGAGAAGCAATGGAGCGGACGTCATCTAGCAATGACCAAGAAGAGGTCCTGAACACCTACTTACGTCAAACATAACACAGACCGTGTTCACTTCCCGGATTCCGCCGAGAAGAGACCATCACGGCTACACACGCACTTGGTGTAATTTAATTGGGTCAAGTGACAAGTTATCTACAACCGGACATTAACAAATTCCCATCTGCCTCATAACCGCGGGCACGGCTTTCGAAAGATAATACCCTGCAGGGGTGTCCCAACTTAGCCCATCATAAGCTCTCACGGTCAACGAAGGATAAACCTTCTCCCGAAAAGACCCGATCAGTCTCGGAATTCCGGTTTACAAGACATCTCGACAATGGTAAAACAAGACCAGCAAAGCCACCCGAATGTGCCGACAAATCCCGATAGGAGCTGCACATATCTCGTTCTCAGGGCACACCGGATGAGACATCCTACGAGTAAAACCAGACCTCGAGTTTCCAGAAGGTGGCCCCGCAGTCTGCTCAGTTCGGACCAACACTCGAAGGAGCACTGGCCCAGGGGGGGTTAAAATAAGATGACCCTCGGGCTCGCGAAAACCCGGGGGAAAAGGCTTAGGCGGCAAATAGTAAAACCAAAGTTGGGCCATGCTGGAGGAGTTTTATTCAAGGCGAACTGTCAAGGGGGTCCCATAAATCACCCGACCGCGTAAGGAACGCAAACTCAAGGAACATAATCCCGGCATAACAGTAACTAGGGCGGCAAGAGTGGAACAAAACACCAGGCATAAGGCCGAGCCTTCCACCCTTTACCAAAATATATAGATGCATTAATTAAATAAGAGATATTGTGATATCCCAACATATCCATGTTCCGACATGGAACAAACTTCAACTTCACCTGCAACTAGCAACGCTATAAGAGGGGCTGAGCAAAAGCGGTAACATAGCCAAACAACGGTTTGCTAGGAAAGGATGGTTAGGGGCTGACATGGCTGAAATAGGAGACATGATATAGCAAGAGATAGGTAGCGAGCATGGCAATAGAGCGAACAACTAGCATAGCAAAGATAGAAGTGATTTCGAGGGGTGGTCATCTTGCCTGCAAGATTCTCAGAGTTGTCGAAAGCTTGATCCTCGTAAGCGTACTCGACAGGTTCCTCGTTCACGAACTCGTCTCCCGGCTCTACCCAAGACAAGAACACAAACAAATGGAACCACAATCAACAACGAGAAATGCGCAAGCAACATGATGCAAGACATGTATGATATGCAAGTTATGATATGCGATGCATATGCGTGCTCCGGAAGGAAAATGGCGAACATGGCAGTAACTTGGCAAACCAAGCATGCCACTGGAAAGATGAGATGATTTCGGTCGAAATCGATATAAAGATCACCGGAATCGGATGCACGGTTTGCAAATGGCAAGCAAAACAAGAATGACACTAATCTGCGATAAACAGCAAGATAGCACTTAAAATGCAACAAGTAGCAATGCTACAGCATCCCAACATAGCAACAAAGCACATGGCAACAATCTACAGGAGATGCTTGACAAAAGATGAACACTGAGCTACTGCTAGTTCATAACATATCAAGCTCAAACAAGCATGGCAAAAGTGCAAAAGATTACAGGTTCACAGACACAGTGAAAAACTGGACATGGCAGAAATCAGTATCAGGTAGCAATGTTCAGAGCATGAAATCAACATGCTACAGGAACTTCACATAGCAAAACAAGGCATGGTAGTGTTCTACTAAATGCACATGACAAAAGTCCCTTACTGACCATAAGACAAAAAGGACCAGAAGATATGATGGCAAGCATGTAAACATAGCAAGTTTCGTTATCAGGTTTCAGACTTAGCAGGAAACAGAGCATGGCATAAATATTAATATGTAGGCCTCTTTGTGAGCTTGATACACTCACTACAGAGCAATGCATGAAAACCCAAGCATACCTACATCAAGATGGCATGTTTATGAAGCTATCCAGGGCAAGAACAATTGCATAGCATATATGGATCAACCACAATAAGCTTGGCAAGATTGAAAATCATGTTAAGAATCTGCCAGAAATATTTTATAACAAAAGTAGAGCAAGATTGAGTCATGCTATGGTACTCTAAAATTGCAAACAATTGCAGGAATGGATCAATTACAACTATATCTACAAAACATCCTTACTGGACATCTCCAAAATATGCATGGATCTCTCTCTAGCATCAAGTTTACATGGCAACAAAATTACAGCAGACAAGGACTTAGAGAAATCACTAAGTCCCTGAAATCAGAAATATTACGGGGCCTACTTTGCATGCTTGTGCTAGTCACCACAAAGATCACAAAAATACATGGACTATACCACTGGAAAGATGGCATGGCATACTTCAAAACACATGTAGAGCTCATGCTCAAAAGATGCACAGAATAAATGATACAAAAATGACAAATCTCCAAGTTCTGATAAGAACCAGAGATTAACAGCAACTAGCCCTCTTCCAACGAAGATTTGGGCATCAAGATGACCTCTAATGAACATGGTGCAATTGAACAAAATGTAGAGCATCATGAGGCGAACAAATTGACATATTACACGCACGAATCGGAGCTACCTGCACAAAGTTACGGCATCGGGAACACAAGCACTTGCTGATGGAAATCACAGACTTAGGAAAAAAAAGGGGGGTCGGGTCAAACCTTCCCGTTGGCCAGATCGGATCAGGGGGAGGTTCCAGGCGCGGGCGCTCGAGCTCGCCGGCTCGGGCCGGAGGAGGAGAGGGGCCGGCGGGCGAGGGCGGGGGCGGCCGGAGGAGGGGGCCGCCGGCGGGGGCGGCGCCGGAGGAGG
>NC_057814.1:513322938-513330801 GCF_018294505.1 Triticum aestivum
CTGGTCGTTGGTGTTCTGCTTTCACTCTTCGGCAGACATCACATTCATTCACGAATTGAGCAATTTCTCGCTTCATTCGAGTCCACCAATACGACTGCTTGAGGTCATGATACATCTTCGTACTTCCAGGATGAATGGAAAGGAGAGAATTGTGCGCTTCGTTCATTATGACTTTCCTTAGATCACCTTTCGGAACCACAATCCGGTCCTCGAAGAACAAAGTGTCTCTGTCATCAATGCGATAGCACTTGTATTTGGAAAGACCCTTGTCGATACCACGTTTCACCTTCTTCACCATGGCATCAAGGAGTTGTGCCTCACGAATTTGATCTTCCAAAGTAGGAGATACTATGAGGTTGGCAAGAACGCCTTGAGGAACAACTTGGAGATTCAGCTTGCGGAAAGCTTCACAAAGATCCGGTTGGAAATGCTTGAGAATTAAGCTGTTGCAATAAGCTTTCCTGCTTAAAGCATCTGCAATGACATTAGCCTTGCCTGGAGTATATTCAATACTCGGATTGTACTCTTGAATCATTTCGACCCATCGAGTTTGCCTGAGATTGAGATTGGGCTGAGTGAAGATATACTTGAGACTCTTGTGATCAGTGAAAATGTCCACTTGTCTTCCCAACAAGAGATGTCTCCACGTAACCAAAGCATGGACAACTGCCGCCAACTCAAGATCGTGAGTGGGGTAGTTCTTCTCGTTGGGCTTCAACTGCCGAGAGGTATAGCCCACAACTTTCTTCTCTTGCATTAACACAGCACCGAGACCTTGGAGAGAAGCATCACAGAAAACTTCATACGGCTTGGATTCATCAGGAGGAGTCAAGACAGGAGCTGTGACTAGTTTCTGTTTGAGAGTGTTGAAAGCAAGTTCACACTCAGGAGACCAGACATATTTCACATGCTTCTGTAGGAGGTTGGAAAGAGGCTTTGCAATCTTGGAAAAATTCTTAACGAATCTTCGGCAATAACTTGCAAGGCCCAGAAAACTGCGGAGCTGCTTAACATTTTGAGGAGGTTCCCAATCCAGAACTGCGGACACCTTCTCGGGGTTAACAGCGATGCCTTTGGCGGAGATGATGTGACCAAGGAAAAGAACTTCATCGAGCCAAAACTCACATTTGGAGAACTTCGCATAGAATTGATACTCTCTGAGCTTGTCGAGCACCAATCGCAAATGTTTGGCATGATCCTGCTTATTCTTGGAGAATACCAAGATATCATCGAGATACACCAGAACGAATTCATTGGTATAGGGGTTGAAGATGAAATTCATCATCCGAGAGAACACCGGTGGAGCATTGACAAGGCCGAAAGACACGACAGTATATTCATAAGAACCAAAGCTTGTTCTGAATGCTGTCTTGGGAATATCTTCTTCACGAATGCGAATCTGATGATAACCCATACGAAGGTCAAGCTTCGAGAATACTTTAGCACCTTTGAGTTGCTCAAATAGCTCATTGATGTTGGGAAGTGGATACTTGTTCTTGATTGTCCTCTTGTTCAAAGGACGGTAGTCGACACAAAGTCGGTCCGTGCCATCCTTCTTCTTGACAAAAAGAACACCACAACCCCATGGAGAAGAACTTGGTCTGATCAAACCCAGACGTTCTTGTTCATCGAGCTGCTTCTTCAATTCCTTCAGCTCGTTAGGTCCAAGCTTGTATGGACGCTTGCAAACGGGTACAGTACCAGGCTCTAGTTCGATAACGAACTCAACTGGCCGGTGCGGAGGCATACCCGGAAGCTCTTCTGGAAAGACATCTTGATACTCGCAAACGACTGGAATTTGAGAGATGGCATCCAATTCGCCCTTCTCATTGAGAGAGAAAAACCGAATGGTTTCATCACGAGCGGCAAAAATAATCACATCCTCAGACGAGTGTGTCAATTGAATTTCCCTGGCAGCACAATCAAGTTGAGCCTTGTGCTTAGAAAGCCAGTCCATCCCGAGAATAAGATCAATATCCGAGTCACCAAGGACAATTGGAGAAGACTGAAATCTATAGTCGCCCAACTTGATGGAAACATCGGGAGCAACCAAACTAGACGACAAAAGCTTTCCCGGAGAAACAACTTGCATAACTTTGGATAAAATCTCTGTGTCAACATTGTGCTTCGATGCAAATGGGTATGACAAGAAAGAATGCGATGCACCAGTATCAAAAAGAACTTTTGCAGGAATATCATTAACTGAGAGATTACCCATTATCACATCAGTAGATTCCTCCGCTTGAGCTGCATTCATCATGTTCACCTTTGCAAACTTTGGATTATGCTTGACCACTGCATTGCTGGAAGATCTGACAGGAGGAGGAGGAGGAAGACGCCTCTGGTTGAAGCACTTGTTAGCATAGTGACCTTTCTGCTGACATTTGTTGCAAGTCACCTCTGATAGTGGACGGTGATAAGGAGCATTGGACTTGGGAGCTTGATTCTGAGACTTGATCTGATAGCCAGAGTTGGAAGAGTTTGAAGAAACATGGCCACCTTTGTTCTTCTGCTGGTAAGGCTGACGAAACGGAGGAGGAGGCAACCAGAACTTCTGTTGCTTAGCTGACACAAGTGAGGAGGAAGAAGACTGAACTACGTCTCTGACTCTCTTCTTAGAAGCCTCACACTTGAGCTGGGCCGCCTCTTGCTTCAGTGCCATATTGTAGAATTGATCAAACTGAGTAGGCTCAACAAGAACGAGAGCTAGCTGCAGATCTTCTTTAAGGCCACCTCGGAAGTGATAGATCATGCTCTTCTCATCAGGAACGTCTTGTTTAGCGAAGCGAGCAAGTTTCTGAAACTGAATGTTGTATTGATACACAGACATGTTTCCTTGCTTGAGATTGCGGAACTCCTCACGCTTGCTCTCAACAACACTTTGTGGAATGTGGTGCGCTTTGAAGTCCCGACAGAAGTCAGTCCAAGTAATCACACGACCTCCTCTGGAATCTTTGTATTGCTGAAACCAATCAGCGGCTTGGTCCTTGAGCTGGAAAGAAGCGAACTTGACAAAGTCCTCAGGCCTGACATTGCTACATTCAAAATGCTTGTTGATGTCCACGAGCCAATCATCGACATCCGTGGCCTCGGCACAGTAGCTGAAAGACTTGGGCTGATTTGCGAGAAACTGGTTGAGAGTGGCAAAGTGAAACTGATTGTTGCCTTGACCTTGATTGCCTTGCCCTTGAGTACGTTCTTGCAAGAGCTGCAGAATCATCTGAGCATTGGCGTTGGTGGCTGCCATGATTGATTGCCATGCCTCCGGAGGTGGAGGTGGTGGCGGAGGGATCGCTTGACTCCCTTCATTTCGATCCGGATGCTGACGCGTTGGCGGAGCCATCCTGAAGAGGGTGACATCCGTTAGCCTCTTGATAGACAAAAGATAAGTAGAATCAACGGATAGAAATTGCAACATATAGTCTTCACAACAAACATTCGAACGAAGATGAACGAATGACTTCCGTAGTAAAACATCACACTTCCATAAGTTGAGAAGCCACTTGAAAAAAGATATGGAATGAACATATGAATTCGAAGGGAACTCGAATACCACAAAACAAAATAAAACGAAGTATTGGCTTGCAGAATAATCCGGAACAAACATATGATAGAAATTTCGTCCGAAGTTTTCGTGGTGGGGCCCACACGAGCTCAATCGTACAGCACCATCATGTACAAGGCTGTGCACATGACATACGAAGCGTCCCCGAGTCGGCAAAGCCATGGACTCTTTAAGACACAACGAGACCACTGTAAAATCAACCGTATACAGGCGGACCACTAGACGTCGAACCCCAATCTCATATCATGCGTCTGTCGGAAAGAAATCCTAAGTCTACTTGAATTCCCACTTATAAACTCCCGAAATTTTCTGGTTATGCAATCTGGTGTAGGGGATACAGGGGACACAAATATATATCACCCAAACTAACAATCCCTAGATCCAGCTGTATCCATCCGTCAACACATAACCAAGAAACCTTCGGAAATCGTTTACCTCAACCTTCGGAAAACATCCGTTATACAAGTTATGGCAATACTCCCGAACTCCTGCCCCAGTACTGGGTGGCGTCGAGGTGATCTCACCAACAACTGCATAAAAGAGATTTCGATGTCGGCGAAACTCAGGTATTCCAGAACTGCAACGATAAAATTGTGACGACAACACCTCGGAGCTCAACTCCCCGGGACACTGCCACAACCCCTAAATGACAGGAGGCACCAAGAACAATGTTCTCGTCACAAATCGATCGGAACGATTCCAAGATACCCGCGTGATCCTAAAAATTTTTTTTTTGTGAAATTTGAGGAGAGAATAGACAAAACTTCTACGTCAGGAGACCTCACCAGAGCGACGAAGGGACTGAGGAGTAAAAAGAATCCTACTCTCCGATATATATAATCCTAAGACTCAAAACATTTTGTTCTAGACTCAACAACGTCAGCGATTCGATCAAGCAGGGGGCTCCTAAGTCGGGGATGGCTCTGATACCAACTTGAAAAGCCCACGATGCGGCTATATCTCCCACGTGTCGGGGCACGACTTAGAGGCATAACCGCATAGTGGTTTTGTCGCAAGAAGGGTCATCTTCACACAATCCCATGTAATGAACAAGAATGGGATAAAGAGTTGGCTTACAATCGCCACTTCACACAATACATAAATATCATTCATACATCATCCAAAATACAATCATATAGACCGAGTACGGTCAAAATCCAGATGAAAATAAGACAACCCCAAATGCTAGATCCCCGATCGTCCCAACTGGGCTCCACTACTGATCATCAGGAAAAGACACATAATAACGACCACGTTCCTCGTCGAACTCCCACTTGAGATCGACGCCATCGTCTGCACTGGCGCCGTCGGCACCTGCAACTGGTGTTGGAAGTAACTGTGAGTCACGGGGACTCAGCAATCTCACACCCGCGAGATCAAGACTATTTAAGCTTGTAGGACAAGAGGTGCAAAGAGGTGGAGCTGCAGCGGCAAAACATATATGGTGGCTAACTTGCGCAAATGAGAGCGAGAAGAGAAGCAATGGAGCGGACGTCATCTAGCAATGACCAAGAAGAGGTCCTGAACACCTACTTACGTCAAACATAACACAGACCGTGTTCACTTCCCGGATTCCGCCGAGAAGAGACCATCACGGCTACACACGCACTTGGTGTAATTTAATTGGGTCAAGTGACAAGTTATCTACAACCGGACATTAACAAATTCCCATCTGCCTCATAACCGCGGGCACGGCTTTCGAAAGATAATACCCTGCAGGGGTGTCCCAACTTAGCCCATCATAAGCTCTCACGGTCAACGAAGGATAAACCTTCTCCCGAAAAGACCCGATCAGTCTCGGAATTCCGGTTTACAAGACATCTCGACAATGGTAAAACAAGACCAGCAAAGCCACCCGAATGTGCCGACAAATCCCGATAGGAGCTGCACATATCTCGTTCTCAGGGCACACCGGATGAGACATCCTACGAGTAAAACCAGACCTCGAGTTTCCAGAAGGTGGCCCCGCAGTCTGCTCAGTTCGGACCAACACTCGAAGGAGCACTGGCCCAGGGGGGGTTAAAATAAGATGACCCTCGGGCTCGCGAAAACCCGGGGGAAAAGGCTTAGGCGGCAAATAGTAAAACCAAAGTTGGGCCATGCTGGAGGAGTTTTATTCAAGGCGAACTGTCAAGGGGGTCCCATAAATCACCCGACCGCGTAAGGAACGCAAACTCAAGGAACATAATCCCGGCATAACAGTAACTAGGGCGGCAAGAGTGGAACAAAACACCAGGCATAAGGCCGAGCCTTCCACCCTTTACCAAAATATATAGATGCATTAATTAAATAAGAGATATTGTGATATCCCAACATATCCATGTTCCGACATGGAACAAACTTCAACTTCACCTGCAACTAGCAACGCTATAAGAGGGGCTGAGCAAAAGCGGTAACATAGCCAAACAACGGTTTGCTAGGAAAGGATGGTTAGGGGCTGACATGGCTGAAATAGGAGACATGATATAGCAAGAGATAGGTAGCGAGCATGGCAATAGAGCGAACAACTAGCATAGCAAAGATAGAAGTGATTTCGAGGGGTGGTCATCTTGCCTGCAAGATTCTCAGAGTTGTCGAAAGCTTGATCCTCGTAAGCGTACTCGACAGGTTCCTCGTTCACGAACTCGTCTCCCGGCTCTACCCAAGACAAGAACACAAACAAATGGAACCACAATCAACAACGAGAAATGCGCAAGCAACATGATGCAAGACATGTATGATATGCAAGTTATGATATGCGATGCATATGCGTGCTCCGGAAGGAAAATGGCGAACATGGCAGTAACTTGGCAAACCAAGCATGCCACTGGAAAGATGAGATGATTTCGGTCGAAATCGATATAAAGATCACCGGAATCGGATGCACGGTTTGCAAATGGCAAGCAAAACAAGAATGACACTAATCTGCGATAAACAGCAAGATAGCACTTAAAATGCAACAAGTAGCAATGCTACAGCATCCCAACATAGCAACAAAGCACATGGCAACAATCTACAGGAGATGCTTGACAAAAGATGAACACTGAGCTACTGCTAGTTCATAACATATCAAGCTCAAACAAGCATGGCAAAAGTGCAAAAGATTACAGGTTCACAGACACAGTGAAAAACTGGACATGGCAGAAATCAGTATCAGGTAGCAATGTTCAGAGCATGAAATCAACATGCTACAGGAACTTCACATAGCAAAACAAGGCATGGTAGTGTTCTACTAAATGCACATGACAAAAGTTCCTTACTGACCATAAGACAAAAAGGACCAGAAGATATGATGGCAAGCATGTAAACATAGCAAGTTTCGTTATCAGGTTTCAGACTTAGCAGGAAACAGAGCATGGCATAAATATTAATATGTAGGCCTCTTTGTGAGCTTGATACACTCACTACAGAGCAATGCATGAAAACCCAAGCATACCTACATCAAGATGGCATGTTTGTGAAACTATCCAGGGCAAGAACAATTGCATAGCATATATGGATCAACCACAATAAGCTTGGCAAGATTGAAAATCATGTTAAGAATCTGCCATAAATATTTTATAACAAAAGTAGAGCAAGATTGAGTCATGATATGGTACTCTAAAATTGCAAACAATTGCAGGAATGGATCAATTACAACTATATCTACAAAACATCCTTACTGGACATCTCCAAAATATGCATGGATCTCTCTCTAGCATCAAGTTTACATGGCAACAAAATTACAGCAGACAAGGACTTAGAGAAATCACTAAGTCCCTGAAATCAGAAATATTACGGGGCCTACTTTGCATGCTTGTGCTAGTCACCACAAAGATCACAAAAATACATGGACTATACCAATGGAAAGATGGCATGGCATACTTCAAAACACATGTAGAGCTCATGCTCAAAAGATGCACAGAATAAATGATACAAAAATGACAAATCTCCAAGTTCTGATAAGAACCAGAGATTAACAGCAACTAGCCCTCTTCCAACGAAGATTTGGGCATCAAGATGACCTCTAATGAACATGGTGCAATTGAACAAAATGTAGAGCATCACGAGGCGAACAAATTGACATATTACACGCACGAATCGGAGCTACCTGCACAAAGTTACGGCATCGGGAACACAAGCACTTACTGATGGAAATCACAGACTTAGGAAAAAAAAAGGGGGGTCGGGTCAAACCTTCCCGTTGACCAGATCGGATCGGGGGAGGTTCCAGGCGCGGGCGCTCGAGCTCGCCGGCTCGGGCCGGAGGAGGAGAGGGGCCGGCGGGCGAGGGCGGGGGCGGCCGGAGGAGGGGGCCGCCGGCGGGGGCGGCGCCGGAG
>NC_057814.1:513331401-513471619 GCF_018294505.1 Triticum aestivum
GGCGCGGCGGCGCGCTGCGGCGGCGAAGTCGGCGGGAGGCGCGGAGGAGCGGGCGCGGCGGCGGGGAACGGGCCGGCGGGCCCGCGGCGGGCTCGCGGGCCGGCGCGGTGGAAGAGGCGGCGGCGACACGTGTCGCGCTCCGGTTGGCCGGGCGCGCGGCGGACGTTGTCCGGCGGCGGCTGGACGCGTCCGCCCGCGGAGAGGGGAAATTAGGGTTTCGACTGCAGTTTCGTTTTTCGGGATGTCCACTCATTTATAGGTAGAGGGAGCTAGGAGACTCCAAATGAGGTGCGGTTTTCGCCCACACGATCGTGATCGAACGACCTAGAGCATGGAAGAGAGTTTGGTGGGCTTTGGGCTGGTTTTGGAGGGGGTTTTTGCTGGATACTCAAATGGACTTTGCGGAGGCCCGGTTAACCGTTGGAGTACCAAACGACCTCCGAATGGAACGAAACTTGACCGGTAGACTCCGGGCGGTATATTAAGACCACTTGACAAGCCTCGGTCCATTCCGAGAAAGTTTGACACACGCACACGAAAGAAAAACTAGAGGGGTGCACCGGAGGAGATAGGAGCGCCGGATTGGAAAACGGACAACGGGGAAGATGCTCGGATGCATGAAATGAACACGTATGCGAATGCAATGCACATGATGAAATGATATGAAAATGCATGACATGACAAAATACAAAACGAAAGACAAAACCCAACAACGGAGGGAAAAAACATATCACATAGCCGGAAATGGCAAGAGTCGGAGTTACAATTATGGCAAGTTACATGCGGGGTGTTACAGCCTAGCTCGGAGGCGCTGCACTGTGGGGTGCGGGCCCCGGGGGTGCCACGCTGGACAGACATGCAACGCCTGCGCGCTAGGCGCTGCACAATAGGGTGTGGCGCCTTTGTGTCGGGCGCCACTCAAAACGGTCAGCTGACTGAATTTTTTCCACAGCAGTTCATTTTGTGAAATGATTTCATCTAGATCAAAATTGTCAAATTTGCCCCTCAGGGGAGGTATGCAACTCGACTCGACTGACAATGCACGGCAAGTGTGATCGCCGCATCACCGACCGTAATTCTCCTGGCTCCGCGGACGAGAAGCAGGATATATGCGTTCTGCGTGATCACGTCCATGGGTTCTACAAGGCGGCGCTCGATCAGCTTCCGATGGGAGGGATTCCCTCACTGGCCCGCGCCTCCTCAAGGCCGTCATGGCCTTCGGCTTCCTCGACCCGGTCTCCAACATCATCGCCAACACCATCGCCTATGCCCAATCACCGGCGCCTGGATCCGACGAGGAGGAGGAGGCACCGGCGCTAGAGTGGATTCTCTCCGTTGTCACCAAGATCATCACCGACACAAAGCGACAGATTCGTCTTCGAACTACCGCTTTGCCGGCACAAGTCCACTGGCATGACCCTAGCGCAGTGGTCGCTCGACGATCTTGTCAACTTCCTCACCACCCGCTTCCCCTACGTGTATGTTAGGGAAGCCCTGAGCTACCTGCTCCTGGCCAGGGCCGACTATCTGGTCGTCGTGTGCCTCATCGAGCGAGGTCATAACAAGCGTCACAACGCATCGAGGATCACTTCCCGTACCACCATGGTCGCCTTGGAATGTGGGCCGTGTGTGAGAGGCATCCTGAACCAAATGTCCTGGTGAAAGTGTCACTGATTATGGCCTCTCGCTTGTCCGATGTCACTATGCTTCTTGCCGGACAAGACCCTCTCTCGCCTGCAACCCTGGAGAAGCTTGCCGAGTTGCTCAAGCAAGATAAGAGCAATAACCCCTCAAAAAAACAAGGCAATATAATCTTCAAAAAGCCAACGACACGCCATGAAAAATACTAATTTATCTAGCAATCTATATTAATCAGGCAACCCATGGGCACAAACTTGTGCCCGTATCCTACCCATGACTAATCGGCCTACCCATGGGTAAGACCCATGGACGACCCTATCCATTTGGGTCGGGTGCCCATGGGCAACAGAACCCATGGATCGATTGCCGGCTTAAACCCCATCCATGTCACAAATGCATGTCTTTTTTCATATAAGCACAATCTTCGAGGTTTATCTTTGACTACTACTACAGTACTTGTGGATAACACAAGAAAGTTATTTAATTATGAATATACCTTCCGAATATACACATCGTTTCCGATAGTATACATGAAAGTCGCCCAAAACCGAATCAGCCCAATTATCAATTATGACCAAAGCCTCACAAGACACCACATATTATTTCGAAAACAGTAGCACTAGCACACCTTATCACATTGTAATAAGCTTTCTAGTCAACCAACGTATGTGCTAGCGAATCATAGTTTTTTGTAATAAACTTTCTTCTGTTTGGTTGAACGAGCCTTGTAATCTTTTGATCAGCAAGCTTATAGACGATGTATCTATTATTTGATTGCAATAAAGCTAGTCACGATGACCTTTTCTGAAAAATCACACCTTTTCACACTGTATTTTTTTAGCAAACAATATCACTTTACCACTTTGTTGGTTAATTGAACAAATCACATCATGTAGAAAGAAACTAAGCAATAAAGATTTTTGTTAAAAACGTCACATCGAAGATCATTTGGTTTCTTCTACTTCCACATTTTGCATTTTGCGTTGTCTCTCTTGGAACTGCAGTCCTTTTCTTAAGGACTACCCACGGGGCATTCTGAACCTGGCTGGGTCAGTTCATGAGATTCGCCTCGCATTTACAGAAACCAATAGAGCAGGAAGAAAACCATGTTTTACGTTGAATCTTAATCTCCTCTACGGCTGAAGCTTTGGTATTATGTAGGTATGCCTTGGGTGTCACGTGGGGCCACAACAACTTTATCCAAAACCTTTTGACGTTCCACTCCTCACTTGCCACTAAGTTTTAATGTACATCATACGCTACAGATGGTTCTAGGTGAACTGCCATCGCTTTCAGTTACGATCAAGTTCACATGCTCGCCTCACAGCAGGCATATATCATGGCCCACCGTTCCTGAGCAATGCTACCACGAAACCGATGGTTTCTAGAACACTCCACTAGGACAATATGGAGCAAAGTGGTGGTGATGTCTCCTAGTATATTGTCGGTGACAAGATTCGGTAGATTAGAAAAGGCAAGCTAGCTAGGAACACGAGGCACCAGGAAATTCTCACGTATTGAATTCTAGAGTTTAGTTACACTTGGCTGTGGGACACACGCTTAAAAAGAGCTCGGCGTCCGTGCTATTGAAACTTCTCGAGCGAGGGAGTCACTGTAGGTAAGGACGGTATGATCAGCCCGTGCATGGAATAATCGTCTACCTGCTTGCCAGCCTCCTGCTTCTGCGGTGATCATCATCAAGGTTGATGCATGTGACTCATATATATGTTCGCAAGACTCTCATGGTATAAACACCATGAAAAGCTCCTCTTTTTGTCAAGAACATGCGCATGACACTGATTTCATTAATTAAGAGTGGCCAAAAAAAGTTGTTATGCCCGATTTGAAAGCACATCGCAACGCTAACGATTGCTTCAAAAACTCAACACAGCTGAAAAGAAAAGAACTATGTAATGTCCTGGCCAAGTCCAGTAGCTCATTCGGACTTGAGTTATTGAGATCATTCCTTTAGAAAATGAACCGTAAATTCCTTTGTTTTCCCACGTACCCACCAATCAGGGGGAGTTGAATCTTGCGCCCCATATTTGCTTGGACCTTAGGCATGGCACGGCGTCCGCCGGGGATCTACCTTTTTTTTACCTTTTCAAATATATTGCAAGAGATAGTACAGTAATTCACAAGGTATAAAAAGTTCTATAACTTTTTTTTTTGCATTGAATTAGGTATTTTATCCATCGAAATAACATCCGGTTACAAATTCGTAAATTCTTTGTATTTTGGGAACTGACAGAAAACCGACATTTGGTGCCAAAATCACTAGTGGGCCAACGGACGGAAAAAAGGAACAAAAAAGCCAGGGCGGGCACATGGCAACTGAACTGGGTCTTACAAAAACACGGCAACTGAAAATGTCTCCATAATCGGCCTGGCCCAATTAAACGGAAGTCGACGTTTCCCTTGCGCCGTCCCCAACATTACGGGAAAATCCTATTCGCCGCTCGCTGCGGTAAACTGTCGAGCGATCGCACAGGGGCAGCGCAGCGAGCGACAGAAATGGGCCGGCCCACACATAATCCGTCCAAACTGGTTTTGGGAACCTTCCAGAAGGTTCCCTGAACCGGGGTTTTTTCCTGTATCGTTTTTTTCCGGTTCTTTTTCGGCTTTCTATTGCTTTTTTCGTTTCTGTTTCTTTTTCATTTTTTCGTTTTTTCTTTCTTGTTTCACTTTCGTTTTCAAGTTTATTTTTCTTTTTCAGAATATGTTCGTAGTTTTACAAAATGTTTAAGATTTTCTTTTTTATTTCCTTTTCTTTTCTTCCCTTCCTTTAAAAAAAATCAAAAATTTAAATCTTGTTCGTGTTTCCAAAAAATGTTCAGTTTTTGAAAAAATGTTCACAAAATTCAAAATTTGTTCTCGTTACACACAAAAAATACAAAACTTCTGAAATTCAGAAAATGTACTGAATTTCAATTTTTTTTTCACATATTTAAAAAATATTCGCGCTTCCAAATTTGTTCGGGATTTTTCAAAATATCTCTCCATTTCAAAATATGTTTTCAAGATTCAAAAAATGTTCGTGCTTTAAAAAATTGTTCAGACTTCCAGATTTGTTCGGAATTTTTCAAAATTTCTCTATGTTTCAAAATATGTTCTCAAGATTCAAAAAATGTGTGTTCTTTAAAAAACTGTTCGCGCTTCCAAATTTGTTCAGGATTTTTTAAAATTGTTCATGTTTCAAAATTTATTCTCAAGATTCAAAAAATGTTTGGGAATTGAAAAAAATGTTCCAGCTTTCCAAATTTGTTCACAAATTCAATAATAGTTAATGTTTTAAAAAAATTTCACAAATTCAAAAAATGTTCTGGAAGTTTTAAAAATATAGACATTTTTATTTTTTGTTCACAAATTCAATAAATGTTCCCCTTTTTAAAATTTGTTCACATCATCAAAATGTTCCTGTTTTACAAAATTTGCATGAAAATTCGGAAAATGTTTTTATTTTGAAGAAAATATTCATAATTTTGAAAAATTCAGTTGTAGGAGGTCGTCGGTTCGACCCAATAAATTGTCTGTAGTCTTTAACTGTCGTGCTGCTAACTGAACATGAGAATGTCTACATCGCAGTGGTTTGCATGGCAGGCCAATTAGTGCGAGGTCACGTATTCGAGTTACAGCGCCAGAGCTAATTTCTTTTTTGCGATTTTTCATCTCGGGAACGTTCCGCCGCGTGCCACTGTAAATGGGCCGGCCCACGCTAACCGCTCCTGTGCGAAGCGCTGGCATTTCGCCGCAGCGAGTGGGCTATAGGAGGTCCCAACATTACGGCCGCCGCCACCTTCCACAGCCGCACCCACAAGGCCTGGCCCAATTAAACGGAAACCGAACGAACAAGGCACTCCCGGCGGCGAGAAAAGCAACTCGCCTCACAATGCACGGCAAGCGTGACCGCCGCATCGCCGACCGTAATTCTCCTGGCTCCACGGAGGAGAAGCAGGATATATGCGTTCTGCTTGATCACATCCATGGGTTCTACAAGGCCGGGTTCCGATGGGAGCGATTCCCTCGCTGGCCCCGCGCCTCCTCAAGGCCGGCATGCCCTTCGGCGCCTTCCTCGACCCGGTCTCCAACATCATCGCCAACACCGTCGCCTACGCCCCTTCACCGACGCCTGGATCCGACGAGGAGGGGCCGGCGCCGGAGTGGATCCTCTCCAAGATCATCACCGACACAAGCGACAGATTCGTCTTCGAGCTACCGCTTTGCCGGCACAGGTCCCATGGGTTGACCCTCGCGCGGAGGTCGCTGGACGGTCTTGTCAACTTCCTCACCACCCGCTTCCCCTACCTGTATGTTAGGGAAGCGCTGAGCTACCTGCTCCTGGTCAGGGCCGACCTTCGCGCCGCCGTGCGCCTCATCGAGCGAGATCGTAACAAGCGGCGCAGCGCGTCGAGCATCACCTCCCGTACCACCATGGTCGCCTTGGAATGTGCCGCCGTGTGTGCGAGGCATCCTGAGCCGAATGTCCTGGTGAAAGCGTCGCTGATTACGGCCTCTCGCCTGTCGGATGTCACTACGCTTCTTGCCGGACAAGATCCTCTCTCGCGTACAACCCTCGAGAGCCTTGCCGAGTTGCTCAAGCAAGAGCCTGCGAGCTTCGATGATCTCACCAACCTATCACTGGATCATCTTTGTGGCAAGGAGAAAAAGAAGAAGAATAAGAAGAGGAAGAGAAGCCAGCAGACATCACAATCCATAGAGGGGGCTTGGGCCTCAGTTGACATTCAGATCCACACTATCTCTGAAGTTGCTGCTCCTCGGCAAGATCCATGGTCACTACTTACAGGCACTTGCCAAGCTGCCTCGGGATGGCCTGCGCAAGCATCACCACTGCAGCCTCCTCAAGGGTGGGTATTGCTATGGCCCCAGGGATCCTGTCTCCAACATCATCCTCAACGCCATCTGGTACGGCTCTACGTTCCCCACGCCCCAGAAGTTCGAGCTGCAATTCAAGGTGGACATGATATGCACACGCATGCTTGCACGCATGGAGTGCTGCTCTTTTTACGGCCTCGTTACCTTCCTTCGAACCTGCGCTCCGACCATCACGGAGCACGACGCTATCTGGTATCTTTTCAGGAGCGACGCCGATGTCCACAAGGCCATCCGCAAGTTAAAGAAGCATGGTCATGCTGTGTGTGACAATTACCAGGACGCCTATAGGCAAGCGGCGGTTGTCTCATGGCATGTCGACCCTGACGCCTTGGTGAAGTTTGCCACGTCTTCCTTGAACATGGAGTCCGACAAGCTGCCAGCTATTTTACAGGGCACGCTCACCAATGACGCAGTTGAATGCCTTGTCATGGCTCTGCCACCTACCAAGTCCAAGGAGCAGGCTCAACATCTGAACCAGGTGACCTCAAGCTTACATGTCTTGAGCAAAAAACAGAAGAGGTTTATTTCAGAGTTTCAGAAAAAATTTAGACGCGACCAAAACTTCTTTGTGAAAAAGATCAAGGCGGCATTGAGCGTCTACTCTCGGCAAAAAGGGGTTGGTGCATTTGCCTCTGTTTTACGTTTTCTTGCTTCTGAATTCTAGCATGCATCAATTTGTCTTCCATATGCTGAAACTATTTTTTAAAATTATTGGCTGCCCACTTCTGCGTTGTTACGTACAGGTCCACTATAAACTTCATACCATTGCGGTGTGAATCCTAAAGTACCTGACGGCCCAAGTGTTGCTGTCTTTAAGACGAGGTTCCAATTTGAGTACTTTGTCAAGACCCGAATAGCTAGGGAGATGAATTTCTAGCTAATTTTGGAGGATTTGTATGGAAGGGATCTGGATCTCGACTGTATTGCTTTAAGAGAAGAGTATATGGTTTTGTTTACAAGCCGTAGCTAGCAAGCAATTGAGAAAAGTAGACAAATGATACTCTCTAGCTACAACCCGGCTATTTTATAGGCTGGCCAATGACAACTAAGGAAGCGTACGGAAAACAGAAATAAACGCTACAGTCATGTGATTCGCATCCAACGGTGGTGATCTGTCCCGGAGCCATCGTGGCGGTTCCTTAACTGAAACGGTATTGTCGGATCCGCTACACCTCTCTCTGAAGCTCAATAGGATAACTAAATATCAGACACTTCGGTCCTGACATTACCCCCTTCTTGATAAACGACATGTCCTCATGGCGCTTGTTCTTGATCTCTCCATCCTTGTGTAGTTGTCCGAAAGAACTCAGGGAATGTGTATTTTATGAAGTCTGCATCCTCCCAAGTAGCATCGCCAGGCGGCAAATTTTCCCACTGGACCACAGGCAGATTGTGCCTAGGGACTTGTCTGACTTGAAGAACTGTTGCCGGACAAGTCTTGACAGTGCCATCAGCTGTGACCATTGGTAGGTTAGGGCTGGGAATGGCTTTTGAGCCGATGTGCTTCTTCAACTGACTCACATGAAACACAGGGTGGATTTTCACATGATCAGGGAACTGCAACTTGTAAGCCACCTTGCCCACTTTCTGAGTGATCACAAATGGACCATAGAACTTGTTTTGTAATTTCAAAGCTCCACGAAAGCCAAATGCAGCAAGCCTGTAAGGTGCCATCTTCAAGTACACCATGTCTCCCACTTCAAAAGCTCTTTCACTTCTCTTCACGTCTGCATATTTCTTCATCCTGTTCTGAGCTTGCTGTAGATTGGATTTTAATTGTTCCAACATGAGTTGTTTATCTGCTAAGAAGGACTGTGCTTCTTCATCTTCAGGACCAGGTATAGCTAGCTCAGAGATTAATTGTGGAGGAAAACCATATAAAGCCTGAAAGGGGGACATCTTCACTGCAGTGTGATAAGTTGTGTTGTACCAGAATTCTGCTAGAGATAGCCAAGAAGACCATTTCTTGGGTTGATCAGTAGTCATGCACCTTACATAAGTTTCCACACACTGATTAACTCTTTCTGTCTGACCATCTGTTTGTGGATGGTAGGCAGTGATGTACCTCAGTTCACTATTCAGGGCAGCAAAGATATCTTTCCACAATTTACTAGTGAAAATTCTATCTCTGTCTGATATGATAAGTTTGGGTGGTCCATGTAGTCTGATGATATTGTCTACAAATGCTTGAGCCACACTCATCACTGTATAGGGGTGTGACAGTGGAATGAAGTGTGCATATCTAGTGAATCTATCCACCACTACCAATATGACCTCTTTGCCTTGAGAATTAGGTAGTCCTTCTATGAAATCCATGGAGATATGTTGCCAAGCCATGTCAGCCATAGGGAGAGGTTCCAATAAACCAGGTTGCAAACAATTTTCATGCTTTGCTCTCTGACAGATAGGACAGGCAGCAATGAAGTTTTCCACAACTGCTTTCAACCCAGGCCAATAAAATATACTTTTTACTCTATGATAAGTAGCTCTTGTTCCTGAATGTCCACCTACTGGAGAGTTGTGTAAAGCAGTAAGAAGTCTTGTTCTCAAGTCAGCCGCATCTCCTACAATGATTCTTCCTTTATACCTGATAATACCAGATGTCAAGCTATAATCAGACATGGTGTGATTGTGTTGTAACAACAGTTGCTCCAGGAGATTTTTAGTAACTGTATCTCTAGGATAACTGTCTATCAGTTCTTGTGCCCACACTGGAGTAGCCACAGAGATAGCCATGCAGGAAGGAAGTAACCTAGAGAGGGCATCTGCAACTTTATTTTGTACACCCTTTTTGTATTGAATCTTGAAATTGAACTCCAACAATTTCATCATTAACTTGTGCTGAACTCCTTCAGTGATCTTCTGATCAGTTATAAATTTGAGGGATTGTTGATCAGTCTTAGTGATCAGTTCATTGCCTATTAGATAGTGCCTCCATTTCTTAAGTGCTTCTAAAATAGCTAAGGCCTCCTTTTCATATGTGGACAGAGCAGCATTTCTAGGACACGGAGAGGAACTATAATAAGCCAAGGGTCTGCCTTGCTGCATTAGCACTGCTCCTATACCTTTTCCAGAAGCATCAGTTTCTATTATGAATGGTTTAGAAAAATCAGGCAGGGCCAAGACTGGGGTTGTGATGATAGCTTGTTGAAGTTGACCAAAGGCTTTGTCATGTTCCTCTTTCCAAGCAAATTGACCTTTCTTCAACAAATCATGCAAAGGCCTGCATATAGTTCCATAACCTTTAATAAATCTCCTGTAGTAGCCTGCCAATCCTAAGAAACTTCTCAGTTTTGTGACATTGTCAGGTGTTGGCCATTCAGCAATTGCTTTGATTTTCTATGGGTCAGTAGCTACTCCTTCTGCAGAAATCACATGTCCAAGATATTCTACTTGTTGAACTGCAAAGACACATTTGGACAGTTTGGCACATAACTGATTTTCCTTCAGTATTTTGAGCACTAATTCAATATGTTCCATGTGCTCTTTGAGAGATTTACTGTAAATCAGTATATCATCAAAGAAAACCAATACAAACTTTCTTAGATAAGGACCAAAAATGCTATTCATTAATGCTTGAAAAGTGCCTGGTGCATTAGACAGTCCAAAGGGCATCACCAAATATTCAAAATGCCCTAAAAATTTCCTGAAGCAGTTTTGTGTTTGTCATCAGGGTGCATCCTAATTTGATGATACCCTGCTCTTAGGTCCAATTCGGAAAAGTACTGAGCTCCATGTAATTCATCCAGTAAATCTTCTATGACTGGTATGGGAAATTTGTTTTTCACAGTGACAGAGTTCAATTTCCTGTAGTCAGTGCATAGCCTCATGGAATTATCCTTTTTCTTCACTAAAATGACAGGAGCTGCATAGGGACTCTGGCTGTGTCTGATAAAATGTGCAGCCAGCATCTTTTTGATTTGATCTTCCATTTCTTGCTTTTGGTGTTGTGGTACTCTGTAAGGTCTGGAATGAGGAGGCTCAACTCCAGGTTGTAGGGGAATGGTGTGATCACAGTCCCTATGTGGTGGGAGAGTATGAGGCTCTTCAAAAAGATCTGCATACTCCAGTAGTAACTTCTGTAATTGAGGGGGTGTTTTAAACCCTGCAGGTGCTTCCATTACAATATTATGCATTTGCAGTAAAAAAACCTCTGCTCCTTTATCCAATAATTTGCTTACTTCCTCTGCTGTAACTTCTTTTAGTTTTTGAGGGGTATTGAATATAGCAGCAGTTACTGACTTACTGTCCTCTTTCCTTTCATAGTAAAACTGAAAGTGTTATCTGGTATATTGAAAGAAACAGGGCTCATGAGTGTGAACAATCATATCCTAGTATCACATCATGACTAGGGAGTGTCAGAGTTCTGAAACTATGTGTTATTGTGGTTTTTGCCAACTGAAAAGCACAGTTTGGAATGGCAGCATCAGATGTTAATTTGCCTCCTCCTGCAACTGCTATTGCTCTAGGCTTTACTGGAATTAAGTGACATCCAGCTTTCACAGCAAATTCATGATTAATGAAGGAGGAAGAACTTCCAGAATCCAACAAGGCTACAACCCTTTTTCCATTGATATGGATTAAAACAGTAGGTGTAAGCACTGCTAACTGTTGACACATAGCATGTGCAGTGATAAACATGGCTTGATCTCCTTCATCCTGAATTTCCTCTTGTTCTTGAAGAGGACTTTCTTCTGTGTCCTCTTGTTGCTCTTCCAGTTCTTGTTGTAACAAATGGATATTAGGTATAAGTTTGCATTTATGACCATGCATCCACTTGTCTCCACATCTCCAACATTCCCCCACTTTCCTAATTTTTTTAGAGTTGTTGGTGTTAGTGCTTTCAGGCTGTTTCACTTGTCCACTCTGTTGAGGAACAATTACTGTATTACTATTCTTGTTCTGAAAACTGCCACTATTCTTCTGATAAAAATTCACAAAAGAGCTATACTGTTTCTTTGGCACTGTACTGATTGGTGGGTGATTTGGTTCTACTTCTTTGGCCAAACAATAAGCATCTGTGAGTGACTATGGCCTCAGTGGTCTGATTTGGAATTTAATTCCCTCTCTTAGACCATTGACAAAACACCTGACAAACCACTGTTCTCCTAATTCAGGGGTTTCTTCTAACACATCTGCCATGAGATCTTCAAAACTCTTTGTATATTCAGAGACTGAATTGTTTCCTTGCTTGAGTGAGTTGAATTTCTTTGTAAGATCATAAGACCCATGCTCTACAAATCTTATTATGACCTCTTTCCCAAATTGAGTCCATGATAATTGTTTCTTCAGCAGTCCAGATCTTCTAAGCCATGTATCAGCTTCTCCAATGATATACATTTGAGGAAGAGAAACCTTGTATTCTTCAGGTGCAGCTGACATCTGAAAATACTTGTTACACTGTCTGATCCAACCCACTGGATCTTCACCAGAAAACCTAGGGAAATCCAGTTTAGGTCCTTTAGTCAGAGATCTCATGAACTGGGCTTGCATATCAAGTTCATAGGTTCTCTGATAACCTTGCCACAATTGTCTGTCTCTATTGTTTTGATAGTACTGATTGAATGCAGGTGTGTGGGTATTGTTTCTTGCTGTCATAGGAGTACCACCAGAGTTATGTGCCTCTTGTCTCCCTTGATTTGCAAACCCTGGAGGTGCAGTAGCTCTGTTTGTGCGAATAGGAGGTAAATTCTGAAGTTGGAGATCTTCTAACTGTTTGGATTTCTCCTTCTCTGCTGCCAGCTGTTGTCTCAAGTGTTCCAATCTTGCTTCCTGTTCCTGTGTTTGCTCTTGGTGCAATGTAGGGGACTTAGGTACTTCCTGAGAACTAGAAGGTTGATCTTGTTGCTGAGTTGTTTTGACCAATGTTTGCAACACGCTACTGATTACTGATAACTGCTTCCCCAGATCCAATACCACTTTCTCAACTTCACCCACTATTACTGAAATTTCTCCTTGCTTTGACCCAATTGCCTGTACTTCTGCTTGCAGTTTAGACACCTGCGACTGCACCTGGGCATTATCCTTCTGCAAGACCCCAAAATCCTCACGCATGGCTAAAATTTCCTAGACATCGCTGTCGTCAACTGGCTTGGAACGCCCCATCGCCTCGATCTGAAGTATGGGTACGGAATTTACCACTGAATCTTCAGCAACCCATCCCAATACAACAGATCCTGCCACCGCCGAAGAACTCGCCGCCGCCTGCGCCTCCACCCGGACCCCGCCACCAACTCCGCCCACTCTGTTATGCCGCTGGATCTCAAGAGAAAGGGTCGGAGATAGGGTGGGAATTGCGGATCTAAGAAAAAATTTCACCACCACAACACGTTTCTGCCGAAGAACGATGGCTCATGATACCAATTTGTCAAGACCCGAATAGCTAGGGAGATGAATTTCTAGCTAATTTTGGAGGATTTGTATGGAAGGGATATGGATCTCGACTGTATAGCTTTAAGAGAAGAGTATATGGTTTTGTTTACAAGCCGTAGCTAGCAAGCAATTGAGAAAAGTAGACAAATGATCCTCTCCAGCCACAACCCGGCTGTTTTATAGGCTGGCCAATGAAAACTAAGGAAGCGTACGGAAAACAGAAATAAATGCTACAGTCATGTGATTCACATCCAACGGTGGTGATCTGTCCCGGAGCCATCGTGGCTGTTCCTTAACTGAAACAGTATTGTCGGATCCGCTACACCTCCTCTAAAGCTCAATAGGATAACTGAATATCAGACACTTCGGTCCTGACATACTTCCATGTCAATTTCTTGGCAATGGCGAATGGACCAAATTCTGCTGCCACAGCTCCAGAATTGTTCTTCGCACAATGTAGCAATAGTGTTAAAGTTATGCGGGACAGACCATCGTGGTGCACCCGTGTATCGGATTCTTGCATAGATAACGGTATGCTCTCAGATCTGTATTCTCACGCACGCACTGGTATCTCGTTTCAATTTCATTATGTCATTGTTTTCGAGTTATTGAAAAGATTCAAGAAGACGGTCTTAGGTACTCGCTTTGGTTATCAATATGTTGCCTGTATGTTTCATAGTTGTAAGACAAACAGTAGTTGGTCAAATGAGTTATGTTTCCACTGCCGTCATCGAAATTGTGGGGACAAAAGTTATCCTTCAAAAAAAGACATTACACCCTTCAATTGTTTTGATTATCAGAATTTTTTTCTCCTCTTCATAAAGTTCGCAGTGGTACAACAACTTCTGCGTTGGACGGTTGTTTTTCGTTTCTTATCTCGTAGTTTAAACCTGTAACACTAATCTGTTCTCCAAGTTCTCCTCAGTGCCTACTACCTAGGGGAAGAAATCAGAGTCCGAGAGAACACTACTGGTGGTTTGAAGAAGAGGTGTTAGATTTATAACTAACTCAATCTGATGGCTGTCATTTTAAAGATGACGTGGTTTAACATGGATTCTACATTACAATAAAGAGAGATAAGAAGTGTGGCAACATATTGATAACCAAACTGTCACGTTTAAACCACGTCAAGAAATGGGCATATACTTATTATCTCTCTTATCATAAATAAAGCAGAAGTATATAAAATTTTGCTTTATTTGTTAATACAACTACAAAACATGGGCAAGAGTTTTTTTTCTTCATGTTACTACAGAAGAATCAGTAAGTATGTATATCCAGAAACAGTGTGTTATGGCGTTGCACGGTGGCAGTCTGGCATTGTCTCTCTAATTTCACATTTTGCATTCAGTTTTAGTATACATATTGCGAAATTTGTATTACCAATGATTAAAGATAATACTTACTTAGGACATATAATCGGATTTATTTTATGTGCATTAAATGTTTTCTTAATAGTCTAATTCCTTTTGTTTATTCTGATACAAGCTCGATGCTTCTCCTGTGAGTTTTATGGGGTAAAGATTGTGCATCCGCATGCTGGAATATATTCTGGGCGCTATGAGGATTTCATTCTAATAGCTCAGGGAAAACATGGCACTCCAAATGGATTAGTTATCAGTTCCTGCCATTCTCATTCTGATATGATGGCTACCATGACACAAGATTTTATTTATTGTGATCCCAATACAGACTCAAAGATTGCAGAGATGAATCTTGTTTCTAATGTGGCTAGGAAGTTGGGAGAATGGAAGGGTAGAATCTTTTGATATGAGTCTGCTTTGTATGATGGGACATAATGTACTACATGAGAATATGTGATTGTACTATGCAATGTATAGCAGACAACAAAAGTTGGTTCTGAAAGTCATCCTTTTGTCAAACAGGGCAACTGAATAATGCTTTCCTTGTGAGGAGCAGCTCATTAACGGACTAAGGTTTCCAAGAACCAAGAATAAGAATGTGTATCATTCCAACAAGACTACTATGCCAGTTCGACTTTAGTAAAGGAAAACTATGTCAGTTCGACCTACTTTCTAGATTCTGCTATGGTGCAATAACTAATATGGCCACATAATGAGGCAACCTGACACGATTAACTGAAGAGTATTAACCAAGATGCAAATCCTTCAAGAAGTTGGTGAACTATTAATGGTTTGAGTACTTGATTTGGTGAAAAATCCCCATAAATATATTGGTCTCCAAGTGCGCAATAGCCTAGCCGAACAAGCGTAATAAACTAAACTCATCAGCACTATAAATCATAGAGGTCGGGAGGAATTTACCTTATAAAGGATGCTGGGGTGCTAGGCGCAACCACCGGCTCCACGTATACGCTATGAATAGTGTCGTGCGAGAGGAAAAAACAACTAGCAGCGAGATAAGAGAATCTGGTCTGGCCATTCTATCTCGCTTAGTACTTGCTTTGAGCGTTTTACCTCGCTGTCAAACATCCCGGCGTTAGTTCTTTTTCTACGTTCTGTGCTTCGGTCGCACAGGATGACAGCTGGGCCAGCCTTTGCGCGCGGGCCCATCCTGCGGCGAGAGCGTGGGTGCGTGCTTGCGGAGCGGTGATCGTGGGTTGGCCAGAGGCAGCCAGAGGCGATCGTGGGCTGCAGGCCGCAGTGGCATTTTTTTACCGAGGTGCGTTTGACCCACCTGTGACCATTCTGCTTCAGCCGATGTGGTCCCACATGTCTGTCTCTTCATAGCCGCGCGCTGCTCCCATTGGTTGCTGCTGTGCCAGCACGCCTGTACTCGCTGGGTAATAGGGTGCTCCGCCCTTTTCTTGTTCATACGTGGGACTTCTCCAGTTGTTCTGCTGCATGTGGCCCTTCGTGCGGCTGGGCCCGTTTGTCGGTCTCGTGCTCTCCTTTATCCGGGTCACTCTAGGAGTTATAGCGCCCCTGTCCTGTTGATGACTGAGGAGGCGCTTTTCTTTCATCCTCATCCTCCCCTCTGTCAGTGCCTCCCTCTCGATTCACTCCACTCCGCCCGGTCTCACCTGGGCGTCGTTGTTCGTCCTCCGCCGCCATCGTTGGTTGCCGTCGCCGTGCTTGTCGCTTCTTTGCTCATGGCTCCTCGCGTGCCTGCCTACGCGTTCGGTTAGGGTGAGCGCCGCTGATTCGCTGATTTTATGGCTATGGCTTCGGTTGCTTGCATTGCGTATTAATCCCTTCTTCTTTCCTCCTTTTCCTCACTTCTCGTTTGCAGCCTCACTGCGTCTGGTTTGCCGTGCACCTCTTCACCTGTTCGTCCGTCCTTCTCAGGGTGAGCTTCATCCTCTACTCGAACTACTACTAGACATCCAACACGTATACTACTAGAGATTGTTTGGATTATCCAACACCTCTTGCTTTGCTTATCACCTGTTCGATGAAATGTCTGCCTAGGTTCCTTTCATTATGGGTTGTTTCTTGCGCTGCGTTTGTTTTTCCTGGCTGCTGGTTGCATCAGATCTGTTGCGTACTGCTTACATGGGTGGTTTGGTTCGATCTTAGGTTTGGCTGGGTTGAGTGTTCCTCCTTGCCTTTGTTCAGGTTACTACTGTCGCATGTTTTTTTTTGTTTCTTGTGCTTTTTCTTATAAAGGTTGTATCTTGTCTGGTTTGGTTCATCGTGCCTCGGTTGGTTTACGTCGGTCTAGCTGCGTTTGCAAGGATATGGTCTGCATGCTCTTGTCTGCAATACTTAACTGCTGTTTGAGGTTGTTTTTGAGTGTTCTCGGTTTGCTTAAATGCTTCTGCACCAGGTTACTTCGCATTAAATTGTTGCTTGTCTTCTCCTGCTGCGGTTGCCATCTTTCTTTTCTTTATCCTTTCCGTTGGTTTCTTTTAGTTTAGGCTTTAGCATGCCTCTGTAAGGAGGGTATGTGACTATATGCTTGCTTACTTTTTTGGCTTTCTCGTGTGTTACAGGTCTTTATTATTCGGATAATTGATCTCCTGGCTCCAGCTCTGCAAAGGTTCTGCTGTGGTTCATTTCATTTGGCACATCGGCTGCTCTACTTTGGCGTGCGGAGGTACCATCTTCCTTCTTTTCTTGTTGTCCTTATGCTCATCTCAAATTTTGTCATTCGCCCGCTTCTAACTGTGTGTGTTCCGTGCGTTGTGTCATTTTGTGGCTTTGTTTACCATTGCTTATTGTTGATTAATTATTTTACTTCTTGATTCCATGTGTTCTTTCATGCTTATTATTGCATCCTTGCTTCGCATGTCTAGAATGTGTGTTGTGCTGTCCTTTGTTGTTCCAATCCTGGAAGCCATAGCAGCGCACCGTGCACTGCCTGCCCCTTGCTATATGCATGAGGTTGACGGGGATGGCCATGTCCTTGCTGGGGTAGAGATTAACATTCCTGGGGATGGTGTCCTGGCGATGCTGCAATTTTTTTCCCCTGGGCCTCTGGGTGGGAAGGTTGTGTAGATGCATACGAGCAGGCTGCTTTGCAGGCAATCAGGTTTTTGCAAGGGATGTATGGTTTTATAGTTAAGGATTACAGCTATGAGTGTGTTGTTTGCTATAGGAATTCAGGGAATGCTGCTGTCGCTGTCGCCACGTCGGCTGTTCATTATGCGGCTTACTTAGAGAGGGCCCTTGCTTGCGCGCGCTCGGCCTCTGTAGCCACACCCATTAGTGCCTTTTGTACTCGCTCACAGCCACTGCCTAACCTGGCATTGCTGTACTCAAGCCTTTTGGCGTCTTTGTACTCTATTTAGCTTTTATACAAGGTACTTCTGTTGTTCCAGGATTCTATTTATTTGTGTGTAATGAATGAATTCAGTTTCATGCTCTTTTCTTCTTATGTTGTTTATTCTTGTTACCTTATATGATGTGTCTTTCAATGACTGTGTTGATACCCTTGGAAAATTGTGCTATTCTTATTTGATTATCCTTTAACCTACACCGAAGCAATTTTAGAGCTTAGTTTCCGCTTGTTTGCTTGTTTCTTGCAGTACCATGGCGTGTATCTTTTCGTGCTTTTAATTTCTCTGGTTGCGGTATGCCTCCGCGCCATGTTGTTCCTGCCCGGGCAGCTGTTCCTGCCAGACCGGCTGTTCCTTCAGCCCGTTCTCCTGTTGTGCACCGTGCTGTTCTCCCGCGCCGTGCTGCTCGTGCTGCAGCTCTTTTGCCTCCTGTGTCGGCCACGCCTGCCGTTCCCCTTGTTTTTTGAAAGAGGAAACGTATGTTCTTTACACCTTTTTAGTTACACCAGCTCTTGGCATCCGTTGATAAATAGGGCTTTCTCCCTTAGCATGTTTTGTGTTTCGTATCTCTTTCTTCTGCTGAGACTTCCCACAACCGTAAAAGGTGCAGGTTCTTGTTGGACAGGCTCTGCTCCCACAACAAGAATGGTTAGTTCATGTTCTCCTTGATCGATTGTAGTGTTGCTTCCTTGCGTTCTCTATGTCATGTTGGTGCCTTCTTGTTCTGGCTCTCGCAGAGCATACCCTAGCATCTCCTCTGGAACCTGGTTGGGTTGGTTTTTCTCCTGACGAAGTCGAGATCCTTAAAGGTATCTCTTTGTTATTATTAACCATGCTGTTTTCCGCTTCCCAATGTTCTGCATTCTTATCGGTCTTAAAACTCCTATAGCTTTCTACCCAAAGAGGTCATACTACGGAGCTCCCGACTACTGATGCAACCACTGCGGGGCTAGCTTTTGGTGGCGTGAGAGGGTAAAGTCACAGTCTGCTATCACAAAAAGGCGTGTTATATACAACAATTCTTGTAAGGCTGGAAAAGTATTTGTTGATCCCTTTAAGAAACTGCCTCAGTTTTTAGAACCCCTGCTTGATTATAAAGGGCCGCCGCACAGCCTAAGATTCCTTACGAAAATACCCAGTACAATTGCTTGTTTGCTTTTACATCCATGGGAGCAAAAAATTCTTTTGTTCTATCCCTGTTTTCAACTTGCCTTCCTTCTCATTGTAATTGTGTTGCTGATCAAATGCAGAAGAAACAGTTATTGGTGAAGGTTATTATTACAAGGCTGGGCTATGACAATTGCTGGTGGTTCCTGTCATGCCGGGAATGTCATAAAACAACCTATGTTTTTGGAAGGCATTTCCGTTGCTCGGACCCCACTTGCCCTTCCGTTAATGCAGATCCCTCGTGAGTGCATTTCCCGCATGAGGCTTTGTTCCATCTGTATATTCGCTTGCTTCTTAGTCCATTTGGTTTGTGGTATGTAGATACTGCGTGTGCACCTTTGGAAGTGATGGTGGAGCTGAAGCAGAATTCATGTGGTTTGATAAAGCTGCAAGGAGTGTTGTTGGCAAGCCAGTCCTGCCTCTAATTGAACACAAATACCCAAGTTTTACAAGTGTGCATGATCTTGCCCAGATAGGAGGTGGCGATGTGGCAATGCCTACTGAGATTTCCCGCATTGTTGCTCAGAAGTATGTGCTTGTTGTTTCTATCTCCACCAAGAGCTTCCAGCCTACAAGCACTCAGCTGTCCTTCCAAGTTAGTAGGATCGATCAAACCTTTAAACCTGAACTTCCACCCTTGGGATTTGGTGGTGCATCACGCGCATCTGGAATGTCGTCTTCTGCTGAGAACTCTGGTGCAGCGTTGCCCATTCTCGAGTCTTTCCCTACAGGATCGGCTACACTTACTGCACTCCCTCTAGATGAGGTATATCTACTGGTCATTCCCCCTTTCAAACTCTTTCCATCGATTGGCTCTTATATTGTTTCTTTTCCAGATGAACACTCCTATCTCTGCGTTCAAAAGCAAAGGGCAGGTCACTATGCCTAAAACGCCTAGGTATCAACCCTCCCTTTATGCTATGTTTCAAAATTCTTTTTCTTTGCCTGCGGCTAATGTATTTTTTGTCTTGGGAAGCAGCAAATCACCGTGCCCAAAAAATTCTCGGCGCAAGCTTTTCACTACACCTTTGAAGATCACCGCCGCTGAAGTTAAAGGGGGCTGACCTACCTGCTTCTATTGCCTTTGTTATTGCCAAAGCTGAAAAGAGTGCTTCTACTAGAGATACAGTTGAAGCTGTACCCATGCCAAATGTTTGTGCCTCTTTCACATGTAACTACCTTCCCCTTATGCACAAACCATGCTTGATCCACACCAGTGTTTTGTAGCGGGAAACTAAAGAAGTTGGTCAAGAGACTGAAACCGCAGCTGCTGAAGATGCACCGAATGTTATTCCTGAGCTGACTAAAAACAAGAGGTAAAGTCTCTTAGTCCATTACATTTTCCCAGTTCAGTGCAGGGTGTATCCTGATGATTGCTATTCTTCCTTGGTCGTGTCGTTTTAAAAATGCAAAGCTTCATTCTATATGATTTACAAATTGTTTTCTTCTTAACCGATGCATGTGATGGAGTTTCATTGAACCTTTTTTTTCACTGTTAGATTAGAGCTTACCAAGTACCCAGTAAAACAGCTTTATAGCTTTAAGATGCAACATCTATTCTACTTAGTATTGTGTGATGCTCCTGTTTCATTTCTGATGCTAGTGCAAGCGATACTTGCTGTTGCATAGTAGATAACATACTTCATATATACAACTAAATTAACCATGTAACTGAATCAGCTGTGTTTTTTGGGCTCAGTTAGCCTACTACTAAATTATGCTGGCCTACATCTATTACATTTGGTGTTTGTGCTTTTCTTCTTATTACATTCTATGCTTCTTGTTATATATGCCGGTGCTAGCTTTCCTGACATGCCTCTTATTTTTCGCACTGCTTGCAACTCAGGGTAAATGCAGTGGCCAAGGGTGCCAGCGTTCCAAAGAAAGCAAAGCAGTAGTTCTTCAATAGGCTAGGCTCGCCGTGTACATATGGTACGACAATCCCTTCTTGAATTCTGTTCCTGGTGCATTCGGCGTACATGACCTGTCGCCGTAGATTGACTAATGGTTCATCTCCTTCCTCAGGGTATCTTCTATGTTCTGCTTTCTTATCAAGCTAAGTTAGCTGCTAGATGGATATGCTGGTCAAGAGAGCTTCTCAGCTCTACTGCATCGTAGCAGCGGTCTCGCCGTCGGGTGTGAAGATCGCCAGCCCGGCACACTTTTGGTTATGCATCTGATGTATTTTGTGCACCTTTCTAAGACACGGCTTTGGCATCTGTGGAGCTATGTCAAGCCCTTGTCATGACAATTCCTCTATTTAGGCGCTCAAACAGATCATCTGCTATGCGTTGTAAATATCACGTTGGCCCTTTCTATCTTATCTCCCTCCCTAGGACAATTTCTACTCATTGTAAATGCCGTTGGGCCATGGTACTTAATCTACTGCTTGTCAATGTCGTTGCCCTTTGTATGCCTTCTTGTGTCTTCTGTTTAGTCCTGGGCCTGCTGCTTTATGGACCCTGCTTGCCTAATTTATCTGACAGGATAATCATTATATTCTGCCGTGTCAACTGACTGCTCATAAATTAGCTGCTAAAATTAACCATCATTCTGCCTACTTCATGCACAGTAACCAATTGCATTTCATGAGCTCCTCTTTATGACCTACCTATGTTTAGCTTTTACTGTCAGTCTGCATAATTCGTATACTGTTCAGGTGTCTTCTCCGGATTTTTAAATGGCCTATACCTTGCTCAGGGTTTATATAAGAGTAACACAGAACCACTGTGCACTTTAAAGATCCGAAAAAAATAACAAAGTGTGATTACATAGTTTTCATTATAACAACATTCCTCTGTAAGATGAACCACAAATAAGTTCTCTCTGCTATGTATTTTTTAGAAGAGCATTTGGTTCCTGTCCTGTCATCTTCTGCTTGCTATTTGGCTATTGCTCTGGTAGCTCTGGTGACCTGTTGGCTCATAATCTTCTCGCTATTCAATGAGAACCCTTTCCGAAGAACCTCAGGGTGACATGCGTGTTGAAAAACTCCAGCTTATTGTTGCTGCTGTTGGCCTTGGTAAGCTTGATGGAACCGAGACCGCTAAGAAAAATGTAATGCCATCATCTTACGCTGGTGGACTTCGCTACATGACTGAAAACTTCCATGATGCAAAAAATTCCATATGCTCTAATGGGTATCTACATATTTTTATGCTCACTCTATCAGTGCTTGGTTTGAACTCGCTCTTTGCGCCATCGGCGCAACGAGTCATCTAGTAAGAAAGAAAACATCTACTGCCATGAGCAATGTGGTGCGGACTCCAACAAGAGAGGGAGGCATCTGTGGACACAAAAATTATGAAAGGGAGGCATGCAAGTTATCCCTCGAAACAGGATTTGGCCCCGCTTTATATATAAAGTACTCCCTCCTTCCATCTATATAGGGCCTAATGCAATTTTCAAGAACGCCTTCGACTACTGACAAGATTAATAGTACATGACATGCATAATGTGAAAATTATATCATTGAAAGCTCCTTTCACGTATGAATTTGACGATATGCATTGTGTAAGTTGCATGTCATATATTATTGCTCTAACATTTGGTCAAAGTTAACCTCAAAAAAAGCATTAGGCCCTATATAGATGGAAGCAGGGAGTAATCACTGAACCAAGTACACGGCTGAATGATACAAGATGGTGAGGTAGCACTCATACAATGCCGATTCCAAGATAACCGGATCACGCAGAACTACGCTACCGAAAGAAAGCATTGGGAAAAACGAGTACAACGCCACACAATGCCCAAAACACCTAAGCTCCACGACAACACCCCCAGGAGGGAAAATGGTGCAAAGCGTCGCCGATGTCAAGTCTAGAAGGGACAAGGTTCTTCACCTGGAACCCTGGCACGAAGAGGAGTATCACGACGACGTCTTCATGAAGATAATGACGCTGGCAAGTGTCACCGTCATCGGCGACAAAGTGCAGAGCTTTCGCTCAGCAGCTCGCCCATGCCACCACGAGGTCTTCAGAACATGCGCAACGGGTTCAGCTCCCCAGGTCTGGATCGGGGCGATGCCACTGCCAAAGACAGGGAGAGCGCCCCGAGCCACCCACCGCTACCCTCATGCCGCCCACACGACCAAGAGGGAGCCACCACCACCAACATGTTGCCCGCTGGAAAGCCAACCATACGGACCGCCATCAAAAGCCGCCGCTTCGGCATCCACATCCAAGCCACCGCCATCCGTCCACGCCGCGGTGCACCAACCTCGGAAGGAGGAAAGAAAGGGGTATCCTTTCATTCCTAGCCCAACATCAGTCACGGGATCTGGGTCGAGGCCCCCACAGTAGAGGGGGCATCCGCACCTGCGTCCCAGCCAGTCCCGGTGGACCGGGGGGGACAATACCCCATGAGTAACGACGGACGCCACCAAGCCTGCTTGCACGACGCCTTAACCGTTATCATAGGCACCGATCCGCCCGACAGGATAGCGGAGACCCGACCACCACCACCGACCACCGCACCGGTGGGGAGAGGGATCTCAGCCTGCGGGCACCACCCGGGCCAAGCCCAATCTCACCTACCCGGCGCAACCGCACCGACCCGCAACGGGCCCAAATCTAGCCCATCCGAGCATGAGCCCTAGGACAGAGCCACCGCCACCGCGCATGCGGCAAGGTGGGCACCGTGGTGGACACTCGCCTAGCCCCGCGCGCCGCCGACTCGGTCCCAGGAGCAGGGAAATCGCCACCTCCACTCTGCACTGTCAATCAGAGCCCAACCGCTAGTGCGACGCCAAGAGCTCAACCGGCCCGCACCACCGCCACTCACTGGAGCACCGGCTAGGACTCCAGCCATCCCCCGCACCGCACGCAAGCTACAGGACCAAATCTGGCCGGATCTGGCCAGGAAGCCACCCGCTTGCATCCACCCAAGCTGAGAACCCACGCAACCGCCGCGCCAAAGACCAGCACCATTCTGCCATCGTAGCCGCACGCGCCGTCGACCAGCTCGCCCGCCGCCGCACCGAGGAGCCCTACGCAAGCCCCAGGCCCCCACTCGAGCCTTCGTCCCGCAACAGCACACTCCAGGCAGAGAGGATCCAGAGCCTCGCCGCCACCTACGCCGGTCGGGCTTTGCCCAGCGACGCCTTGCGGCGGTGGCGGGGGAGGAGAGGCGTTGGGCGCTAGGGTTGCAGGGTTGCTTGAGAGAGACCATCTTCATCCTACACCTCCCACAGATTGGTAAACCTTAGGTCATCCACTTGAGGGAAATTTGCTACTGTCCTACAAACCTCTGCACTTGGAGGCCCAACAACATCTACAAGGAGAAGGTTGCATAGTAGACATCACACTATGACATTATCTAATTAAGGAGTGTCTAGATCTCTTGCTAAAAATGAATGCTATCCAACTCAAGCTAGAGCTCATATAGCTAATAATGTATAACACAATGTATATATCCTGCAAAAAACAACATTTCATTCTAAAAGTCATCTTTACCGGCAAACAGGGCAACTGAATTACGTTTTGCTTATCAAGGAGCAGCTCAAGAATGGATTAAGGTATCCGAGAATAGGAAAGATGTGACTCCACATGAGACAACTATGCAAATTCACTTTCCATAAGAAAAACTACACTAATGAACGTGCTTTCTAGATTATATTGTGGTGCAATATATTTTGGAGAGAACATCGTCAAGAGGGCAGGGTTCACCTATGATTTCATGAAGAAGAATAGAGTTAGCTGGATTTATATGAAAAACCAGCCCGAAAAACACACACGACACGGTTGATTAGGAGGCCACATGGTAAAGACCATAAAAAAGGAACAAAAATGCCAATGCGGCCAACTCGAATCCCCACCGCCAATAAGACCACAGCCCGGGGAGGAGTTAGTGAGCTCTTCGAAGATGATTTCAAGAAAGAAACTGACGCTCATGGGCATCATCACCGCCGGCATCTACCCCCTCGAAGACGAAAGCTTTCGCCAGAGCCACCTATGACTGCCCCACTAAACCTCGGGCAAAAGGTTGGCCACACCAACAGCCCCCACATTAGCCAACAGTCCGACGAACCATGACCTAATGAAAAGGAGGAACACTTAGATGACTACACAGAAGGAAAGGGGTGCCACCATGCCATCGTTGTTGGTATCCATCGGTCCCCATTCAAACAAGGCTTTCACTTAGAGCCCTGATCCGCTCCACCTACTTGAGCCCTGGGGAAGGGGCCTAGCCACTGCCAATAAGCGAGTCGGGGAACCCGCGATGCATCGACAGTAGCAAATCATGGCCGCCAAAACAAAGGGTCATCGATAGCCACAAATAACCACATAGGTGAGCAAACGCTGATGCACAACACTACCATAGCTGGATCTGCACAGACACCATGAACGTCGATGCCCTGCAACCGCCATGAGCCCGACTATGGCCAGCCTATACCTAGATTAGACTTGCCACCACCGTTTGGCTCCGCACCACCGCACCCACTACGTACCTCTATGCCTTGTTGTAGGGTTTATCGGATTTTTTCATGTTCGCACATATGTTTTGTCTGTTTTTGCCAGGATTTCATCCATGGAGGTACCCTAAGGTATAAAGAGAGAATAACAGGAATATGATGTAAAAATCATGATAAATCTCATGACGGAAAACTACCATAAAACGGAGAAACAAATTGGAGAAGAAACCAGTCAGCACGAAGGCTCCAGAGCAAATGACGACATATGGTATGACCGTGCACGCTCGTACCAGCCATGGCCGCAGCCCTATGGTCTGGTAATTCTACTCTTCACGATCAAATCAAGGATCAGACGCCCATAGCCACCAAAAACCTTTACAGAACAAAGAACCTTAGCCTCCAGATTCGCAGGGGAAATCGACTAGGAGGGCATCACCATCGCCAACACCTCGTACAAGGAGACTCCGGCATCAACCATTTCCATCACCATCTTCAACACCATCCGACCTCCATTCCGTTATAACATCGAACCCTAGAGGATTCATATGTGTGTTACTCCAATCTCTTATTCATGTTTTTCACCAACATTAATATAATGCTTGCTATGTCCATGTCTAAGTAATTCCCTTAGTGCTCAACGATATGGATAAACACTAGTTTGTACATATATTAAACGCTTATAGAGATATCAGATCCTCATTTGAATGTTTGATTTAATAGCTGTCATGAATGTTTTGAAGGGTCCCACTCAACATTTCCGTCTTGATTTAATAGAAACATGAATTATTTGAGCCCACCAAGCATCACGCAAGTCTTTTGCCTCTTCGATATGTACGCACACGACAAACATTGTGAAACGGAGTTATAAAGGTATAAGATGAGAATCAAATATGATGGTTCTGCTTGTTTGGGGGTTTTTATTTGCTCCTTATAGCACCCGTATATCTTGTGTCATTTTTCATTGTTGTCTGCTCCTTCCTAAAAGGATGAGACGATCATTTACAAGGTCCCAAAACAAAGTGGTACGGAAGTTAGTAGTAATATAATTATGGTAAGCTTGATATACTACTAGTACTGATCTAAAAGGTTTTATATTACTTTACAGAGGGAGTACTTATCTACACTGTGTAGGGCCAGACATAGATGCATGGTTGCAAGCAATCATGTTGAGAGTGACCACTCAGTATAGTTGTGCATCGTTCCTTTCTCGTTTATAAATAGCAGGCACCATGCATCTACATGCCATGTAACTATGCAAGCGCGAGGGATATAGCTCGGCTGAGTCTAGAATCGAATACATCCTTGGGTTTTCTCTTATGAAACTACATCAAGGAAAGAGTAGATGAACAAAACATGGTATCTAGCCCTCAGGGTGTCACTGCGCGGTTCACTGGGAATTGGAGGGATTTTGATTAAGTTCAATCTCACCGGCAGGAAACGACCAAAGCAACCCGGGCAGCTCGCCACAAAGAGTCACAAGCACACTCCCGGTGCACATGTTAGATCCAGTCCCTCCCCAGCCGCCGCGACTGCCACTACTGCAGGATGCTGCTAACGTGACACTACGATCAGAGACCCTTCGACGAAACTGTGTGCGATGCAATAATTGCGAATGGTGGTGTAAAAAACTCTAAAAAAAAGGTGCAAAACATTTGCGATGGCGGATGCATCAAACACGGTTCAGATTTTAGTTGCGTGTGCGATGCAGGGCATACGGTTCAGTTCAATTAACTGTTTGCGATGAGGAGGAACAAAAGAAACGGGTATCCAGATGAAGGTGTGTGCGATATACAGCATACGGTTCACTCGGATGAACTGTTTGTGATTAGGCAACACAAAAGAAACAGTCAGCGAGATCAAGGTGTGTGCGAAATACGGCATGCGGTTCACTCGGATGAACTGTTTGCTTTGAGCCAAGAGAACAGAAACGGTTCAATATAACAAGATGTGTGTGATATGCGGCAAACAAGTCTGTAATCGGAAACGTGTGGGAAGACCTATAACAACACAGACGATTCCTGTTAACAAGCCGTGTGTGTTGTGAGCAAACGATTGCTGGTATACAATTGTGAGTGATTAATGAAAACATCACCGACGGGTTCCATTGTTTAGTCCGTGTGTGATGTGATTTTCTTTGTCCGCACAACATCTACACTCTGTCTACAGAGCATCAACATATATACTTAAAAAGACAGCATTGCATAACCAAATTAAGCATACAATTACACAAGTGACTACACACATAAAATTTCCACACACCAAAGTAAGCAATTACATGCATACTAAAGTAGGAGAACGAGGAACTAATCATCTACTTATTGTTGCGACGAAGCTTGCCATTGCTCTGCTTCCGGCTGGATCCCTGGCCGTTTTGGGGAAGGAGGCACTTCCTCATGTCAACGATCCGCCTATACATGTCGTAGCTCGTGTACGCCTCCTTGGCCGCGTACACGACGTGAGCTTTGTCGAGTATCTCCATCCAGGCCGAGTGCCAGCCACGCTTGTCCTTGTTGTAGGAATCCTTCATGTCTCTATAGTAGGGGTCGATGATGGCCTCGGCGAGGTGAACCAGTGAGTCCTTCTCATGCTCCTTGCTCCCCTAGATCTTGTATTGGCCCTGGATGTCGACAAGATTCTGGCAGGCGATGCCCGAATTCTCGAGCGCCTTTACATTGTTGGTGATGTCCACCGTAGCGAACATGTAGTGGGGTCTGTTGACAAACCTGGCGAAATGCTCGCAAGGCCTTGTGGCCAGGCAGTAGTGGTAGACAAGGACGTGGTGGCGCATGCACATCTAGGCGACGGCGACCTTGGGATGAGACCCGGCATGAGCAGGGGTGTACTCGAGGTCGAACCCGACCATCTTGTACTTCTCCTCAGCAAGCAACAACTCCATGATGTGGATGGAGTGCTCCACCCAGACCGGGTCATTGGTGTACACCACCGAGAGGTCCGTGAACCTTCTATGGGGGTCCACTACAGCATGCATGGTGAACTGCTGCTCATCATCGGCAGCCGCTCGGAGCACCATTGGAGCCGCGCAGGATACCCTCTAAGAATTTCTTGTGGTGGGTGTGCTTCTTGCAATTGTGGGGCACGATCGAAAGGTTGAAGAGACACAAGGGTTAAATGGCCGCTGTAATAAATGGGGGCCGGCCAGCTTGTAATCGTCATGTCTTGTCACGGCGTTCCTAGCGGAGGATTCCAGTGCATGCTTGACAACACCGCACCGCACGCGTTTCGTTTGACCACACATGGGCTCGAGGAGGCGCCAAATGTATCGTCGGTGAGCTTGTTCCCGCGCTACCGCGCAGTTTACCGTGCTAGCTTCCCGCCCGGCTAGTTTGGCCACGCCTCGGCTAGAAGAGGGACAAATCGTGGGCGTTTATTGGCAAAAGGCTTTGTAAAAACGAAGTGTGTGGAATGACTTCGGTCATAATTTTACCCGTGGGTGATGAGGTCAAAGTTACACAGAAGGGTGATGATGGACACTCGAGTGCTATAATTAATTCTGCGCTCTACAGGGCACACGGTTGAAGAAACCAATTGTGTGCAATAATGTCGAAGATCGCAGTCGAGTTAGCTATACAGATCGTGTGTTGTGAGACCGACAAGGTAAACAGATTCGAGAATGGTTAATAAAATCTAAGACCATTGCATATTAAGGTCAAAATAGTGCTACCAATATACGAGTCTCATACGATGCCATTTCAACGATAGTACCATAAAAGCTCGAAATATTACAAGGTTCAAAGTCCAGAGTTATATGGCTCAAATTCGAAGATTACAAGGTTCAAACTGATATTAGAAATGAAATCCAGCTCATCAGCTACAAATGCTCGCGCAGATCTGCTGAACATGGATATCAGAGAGGTTCAAACTAATATTACAACTTCTAAGTCTGGTTTCAAAACCTCATAATTTTTGCAAAGGGGTCAACCACTGAGAAGTCATGTATGGGGTTGACATGATGACTTCCGATTACTCTGTCATCTGAAGTTCCGAAATGAAATTCAGCATTTTTGGAGCCTATTCCATTCTGCCGCAGGCGCCGGCGCTGTTCAACAAACCATTCATTTTTGCGAAATAAATGTAGGGCAAACCTCATTACCTTCAGCACCCTTGCTCTGACAACAAAGAACCTGGCGAATATAATCTCCGGTAAGGTCTCTCGGTAGGAGTTCAAAGTAATTTCCGAGAGATGCAGATCTAGGCATTCGACGTGATTATTATATTGTATCACATTATCCACGAATGGGCCTAATCTTATCTGCAAAAGAAGAAAATGTGTTAGTGCCTACATGCAGTTTTAAACACTACTACATGCCTATTTGTTTTGCAGGATTTGTAAAATGCACTAACATGCCATCTTCGATCTGACATGATTAACATGGGCATTTGATTACAAATTCTAGAAAAGTGTAGCCTTCTTCACAAGAGGTTGGAGTGGATGAAAAGTTCCCTGAGAAAACTAGTACAAATGAATCCAAATGAGAAATGCTTACGGATTGTAACCACATGGATCAAGCAACCAATATGGGGGGACATGTATGTACTGAAATCCTCCAAAAGAATCCTTCAGAAATCGTAGTACATTGTCATTGTAAACTTGGAAAAAGGTGTCACAAACTGAACTCCCTTATGGTTAACATGTAACAGGAAAGGAACATCACCTCGATATATAGCTTCTCTAGGCACGGAAAGCATCTTAGGAAACTAACAACTTGCTCCAGGTTGGGGCCGATAGATTCTAGTGCCAAGATCTTCACTGTGCGCAGTTTCGGGGTCAAGCTTTTCGGAATCATTTTCTGGATGACAGACGAACAAACATCTTCAAAATTAGAAATAATGTTAATTTGTAGAAGGAGAGGTAGAAGGCGGTTGTTGTACCTAAACGGGTGTGGATCCAATAACAAGTTCGGAGTATTTGTCAGACGAGTAGCCCACCACTGTCAATTTCGGTGCGGACATGACATTGATTCTTGTTGGACCTTCTTGATCAACTACAAGTAATCTCTCAAGTGCAGGTGTGTCCTCAATGACAATACCGTGGTACACATCTTTTGATGTCTTCCTGCCGCACCAGCAACACACATAAATAGTCCGGAGAGTCACGAAGGTGATGTGGAAGCTACTCAACCCATTGATCGCCTGAAGCCGAAGGTACTCGAGTGCAGTACATCCACGGAGCAGGCGCTCCATGTCACCATTTGGGAGGCAGACGGCGACGAGCTCGAGGTGCTTCAGTCGTGGTAGAATAAGAGTGGGTGTGTCATTAAGGCGGAGGGGGAATGGCAGTTCCTAAACTTGGCAACATGCAGCATGGGCGTGAGGTGGAGCGCGGACGTTGACGTCGAGTGCATATGCCCATCATCAAAAGTGAGCTCCTCGAGCTGATCTAGGGTGGGGGATCGGAACCAGTCGTCAAGCTTGGCTCGGTCCTTGCTGATGGAATGGAACTTGCCCATTCTAAGGCCTCTGGTTGGGCCAAGGTGACTGCCGAGGATCTTGGAGAACGCATCTAAGCTTTTGCGATAGCCAGAGCTCATGGGTGTCGATGAGGTCGAGAGGGGTGGAGTTTCATAGGGGGCGCCACCGCCGGGAATGGACGGTTGTCCGCGCCCCATATTTGATTGGGAGGAGGGAGATGATGACTGTCAACATATCATCGAGGAGGTTGCTGATGAAGTCTAGGCCTACTGGAGTCGCTTGCGGTTCTTGCTTGCCCCGCCTCTGCTTGTTGGCAGCCCCGTTCTCCACCTCCAGAGTCTCTTTGTCAGCGGCGTTTTCTGATAGAAGTGGGAGTATAGGGAATATTTGTTGGTACACGTGGTACGCTACGCTAGCGCCAAATAAAATTTTCTACCGCGCACCCAAGATCATGCTGCTGGAAATAGATCACGGGATCGGGTTTACCACTAGACGCCCAGTCACCATAGCGGAAGTAGAGTTGGTGATGCGTGTAGCCGATCTCCCGTGCCGTCTCCTCCTCGCGTTGCCGATCTCCCGCGAACAGCGAAGACCCGTGAACGGTGATCTCCCGCGAACGGCACCTCGCGGTTCCCTTGAACGGTTCGTCCAAGCACCGCAGATGCGATGCCTCCAAGGTATCCACACGTACGGGGAGCAGCGTCGAGTGGCGGACTGCTAGGTCCGGTCGCGCGGCATGGGCATGGGGAGTGGCGGTGGCTAACCAGGGTTCAATCCGATCGACCCTAAGTGGTGTGCCTACTCCCCTTTATATAGACCTTCGAGGTGGGCTCAACACTTGAGCCCACTAGGAGTCCACATCCATTTTCCACTCAGATCCAATCTGAATGGGCTGCAGCCCCTTAAGTGTGCGACCCTATAGGTTCACGTACACATGGACACGACGAGAGTCGATAGTTGGTAGCGGCTCCTAGCTGAACATGCCAACTCCCATGTGGGTGTAAAGTCATTTGACGAACCTCAACAATGTGGCATATGCAGCATTCCTTTTGCCTCACGATATTTGTTGTCGATCTCAAGGCGAGTACTTGTCACCCTTGTGTTAGCTCGACCTCTCTTCTCGAAACCATGATACAGATTCCCGAACTGGATTAACACTTAACCCAAGTCGCATGGCCATGCTTTCCGAATATGGTCACTCGAGAGGGCCCAGAGAATATCTCTCCAAATAGGAGGGGCAAATTCCATCTTGGTCAACCATGTCTCGCGGCATGTCTCACGACTCACCTGAAAGCTACCTTTATAACTACCCAGTTACGGAGTAGCGTTTGATAGACCCTAAGTGAGTCAATCCTCATCCCGAGAACATGCGAGGACCTCAGGTCTAGGACATGGCATAGACATTGCACTTGAGACTAACAGATGACTATATCTCGCTGCGTCTCAAAGTGGGTCTGTCCGGCTCGGTGATCTCCATCCCCGAGCCCATACTATCGGTTTACCATCTCCATGCACATGACTTGTGAAACATAGTCATCAACCGAGTCGTATACTAGTCAAGGATATGTGTCCGCATAACCTTATCAACTAGGGACCATTAAAACAATCATCATACAATACATAGTTCCACAAACAAGTCACATACTTATTGATACATATCATTGATGATGTTCAAGGACAATACAAAGGACTCATGAATACATATGGAAATATCATCATCACATGATTGCCTCTAGGTCATATCTCCAACAGTCTCCCACTTGCACTAGAGTCAATCATTTAGGCATCGTATGCCCATGGAGCTCATGTGCACCTCATGCTTCGGACGTGGGAGAGGCTTCGCCAATGGATCAACAACATTTGCATCCGTGTGTACCTTGCATATGTTTACATCACCTCTTTCGACAATGTCGCGAATAAGGTTAAAACGCCTGAGTATGTGTTGGGTTTTATGATGGTTCCGTGGTTCCTTGACTTGCGCAATGGCACCACTATTATCACAATAGAGGTCCAATGGATTTGACGCTCCCTCAACCACACCAAGATCAGAAATAAAATTCTTCACCCAAACACCTTCTTTTGCAGCTTCAGAAGCCGCAATGTACTCAGCCTCTGTTGTAGAATCAGCTACCGTATCTTGCTTGGACCTCCTCCAGCTCACTGATCCTCCGTTCAGAATGAACACAAACCCAGATTGCGATCGACTATCATCCCTATCTGTTTGGAAACTAGCATCGGTGTAACTATTTACAACGAGCTCATCCTCACCTCCATAAACCAGGAACATATCCTTAGTCCTTCTCAAGTACTTAAGGATATTCTTAACCGTTGTCCAGTGACTCTCCCCTGGATCAGCCTGGTATCTGCCCACCACGCTAAGAGCAAAACTAACATCGGGACGAGTACATACCATAGCATACATGATGGACCCAACAGCCGAAGCATACAGAATCCCATCCATGCGTCTTCGCTCATCAGGAGTCGTAGGACTCTGAGTCTTGCTAAGACTAATGCCATGTGACATGGGCAGGAAACCTTTCTTGGCATCTTGCATGTTGAACCGCTTCAACACCTTGTCAATATACGCACTCTGGCTTAATCCTATAAGCCTTCTCGATCTATCTCTATAGATCTTGATTCCCAAAATGTAAGCTGCTTCTCCCAAGTCCTTCATAGAAAAACTATTTTTCAATGAGTCCTTGACAGATTCAAGCATTTGAACATCATTTCCAATCAATAATATGTCATCCACATATAAGATCAGAAATGCAACTGAGCTCCCACTGACCTTCTTGAATACACAATGATCACAGTCATTCTTGATGAAGCCAAACTCTTTGACAGCTTCATTAAAACGAATGTTCCAATTCCGAGATGCTTGCCTTAATCCATAAATGGATCTCTGAAGCTTGCATACCATGCTAGACTTCTTTGGATCGACAAAACCCTCGGGTTGTGTCATATACACACTCGGTTAAATTTCCATTAAGAAAGCCGTTTTGACATCCATCTGCCATATTTCATAGTCGAAATATGCCGCTATAGCAAGAATGATCCGAATTGATTTAGGCATCGCTACCGGTGAGTAAGTCTCATCGTAGTCAACTCCTTGAACTTGTCGATAACCTTTAGCAACAAGTCGAGCCTTATGGACTGTGACATTTCCGTCCATATCAGTTTTCTTCTTAAAGATCCACTTGCACTCAATGGCTCGAACGCCATCTGGAAGATCAACCAAGTTCCAAACTTGATTGTCATCCATGGACTTTAATTCGGATCTCATGGCCTCAAGCCATAACTCAGAATCAGGGCTCTCCATATACGTAGTCGGCTCGTTGTTCTCCAAGAACAACACAATGCAGTCATGCAAATTGCGTAACCTTTCCGACCTCCGTGGAACCGGTGTCGACTCCACTACGGGTTCCCTGACTAACTCCGGTGTGACAGTATCACCTACCGAAACGTCCCCGTGTGGTTCTCGAATTTCTTCTAGTCGGACCGTCCTCCCACTAGCCTTCCGGTTGAGAAACTCTTTCTCAAGGAAAACTCCATGTCGAGCGACAAACACTTTGCCCTCTTCACGGTTGTAGAAGTAATATCCCAAGGTTTCCCTTGGATATCCCACGAATATGCACTTGTCTGATTTGGGTGTGAGCTTATTCGACTGGAGTCGCTTGACATATGCTTCACATCCCCAAATTTTCAGAAAAGACAAACTGTGACTCTTCGCAGTCCATATCTCATATGGTGTCTTATCTACGGACTTAAATGGTACCCTGTTTAGTGTGAAAGCTGCAGTTTCTAGAGCGTATCCCCAAAATGACAAGGGTAAATCCGACTGACTCATCATCGATCGGACCATGTCCAACAGGGTCCGATTCCTCCGTTCTAACACACCATTTCGCTGTGGCGTACCCGGAGGAGTCAGTTGTGGAACTATTCCACGATTCTTCATATCATCATCAAACTCCTGGCTCATATACTCACCGCCATGATCAGATCGTAGAAGTTTGATTTTCTTGCCGAGTTGATTTTCCACTTCGTTCTGAAACTCCTTGAACTTTTCAAAAGTTTCTGACTTGTGCCTCATCAAGTAGACATATCCATATCTACTCAAGTCGTCGGTGAAAGTCATGAAGTATTGGAAACCACCTCTGGCTGCCGTGCTCATTGGTCCACATACATCACTATGTATAAGTTCCAACAACTCGGACGCCCTCTCGCAACTCTTTGCAAAAGGAGTCTTAGTCATCTTACCGAGTAGGCAAGACTCGCATGTCTCGAATGATTCGAACTCAAACGAAGTTAGAATTCCATCATCTTGGAGCTTCTTCATGCGCTTTTGACTAATGTTTCCTAGTCGACAATGCCAGATGTAAGTTGGATTTATCTCATTAGGCTTATGCCTCTTGACATTTATGTTATAGACTGATTCACCTTCAAGATCTAGGATAAATACCCCATTTACAACGGGTGCAAAGCCATGAAACATATTATTCAAGTAAATAGAACAACCATTGTCCTTAATACTGAATTCATAACCTTGTCTCATCAAACATGAGGCAGAAATAATGTTTCGACTCAAAGCAGGAACATAATAACAATTATCAAGTTCCATTACAAATCCTGAAGGTAAATTAAGTTGCATAGTGCCGACGGCCAATACAGCAACTCTTGCTTTATTCCTGACGCGAATGTCAACTTCTCCTCTTGCGACATTTCTAGTTCTGCTTAGCCCCTGCATCGAGTTGCATATGTGAACAACCGATCCGGTATCATATACCCAAGAGCTACTAGAAACATCAGCAAGATAAATGTCTATAACATATACAACAAGTGTACCTGAAGAAGAAGTCATACTTCCAGTCTTCTTGCCCTTCTCGGCAAGCCACTTGCTACAGTTCCTTTTCCAGTGTCCGGGTTCCTTGCAATGAAAGCAAATACTCCCCGAAGTCGTCCCTGACTTAGGCGCAGCGGCTGTAGTTGGAGTTGCCTCCTTCTCTTTGCCCTTTGCCTTAGCCTTTTTCTTGGACCAGCTCTTCTTGAACTTAGCCGAGTTCTGCACCATCAACACTTGACGATGTGTACCTTTCTTGATATCCTGCTCTGCCACTTTGAGCATCCCATGCAATTCAGTGAGCTTCTTTTCCATCCCATGCATATGGTAGTTCGAGATGAACGGCCCATAGCTGTCCGGAAGAGAACCCAGAATTGTATCTGTGGACAACTCATCCCCAAGTGGGAAGCCCAGCCTATCCAGAGCTTGCATGTACCCGATCATCTTGATCACATGCGGGCTCAGTGGATCACCCTCTTTCAGCTTACAATCCATCAAGGATCGCCAGATGTTGAACCTTTCGGTCCTAGCCTGCATTTGAAACATGCTCTTAAGGTTCTCGATCATATCGAAAGCCTCAATATTTTCGAACTTCTGTTGCAGATCGGGCTCCATAGAAGCCAGCATGAGACAGCTGATCTCGTTTGATTCATCAACGAGTTTCTGGTAGGCATTTCTGGCTGTGGCATTAGCATTGTCGGCAAGTTCCTCTGGAAGCGGATTCTCTAGAACTTGTTCCTTTTTCTCATGCCTAAGAACAATTCTCAGGTTTCTATACCAGGTGGTAAAGTTTGTTCCATTCAATTTATCTTTCTCCAGGATTGATTTCAACGCAAAAGGGGTAACTTGAGCAGGTGGTGCCATTGATCTACAACAGAAATATGCAAAACACTAAGACATGTATTCATGAAGAGTAATTCATATTAAACATTTTAATAAGATCATTACTCCCACTAAAATCAACATCCCGCGGTTGATACTTAGTGATTCATGATCCAAGATCAACATGTCAACTAGTGAGCTTTTGCATCACCGCTAGAGGACAACATCACTCGGTAAGCAACTCTTGCTAATCGTATCTCCATACAACTCTTGTTGTTCGGGACATCTCATGCCTCACCAACTCCTATGCCTCATAGCCCAAAACTGTTTTGATAGCCACGACAAGTCAACCAATGCTCCGCGTGTAAGTGTCCGACACAAGCCCGTCACTTCAAGGAGATCTAGTGGCACCCTAATTTCATAGGTCTGCCACTAAATATACTTGATATGTGAAGGTGCAGCAATTGGGGAGGCATTTGTACTTGACATTCTTTGAGGGATCACCCTACTTAAAACATCTACCATGCAAAAGGAAGGGTGCATAAAAGGGATAAACTTTCACAGGCAGTTTAGGTATGTGTGATATGGTATAGCCCCTTTTCACAGCGCGTGGTGATCTCCATCTCCACGTGCGCAGTCTGCCCATGCATGGTTGTCCTCGTGGTGATATCCATCTCCACGCCATGGTGTCAACCGCCAAGTGTTACATAAGATACTATGCTATTAAAAACTAATAGCTACTGAAAGTAAATTACATTACATGGCTTCTCATGTTGACACGCAGGTCATTAATACAATAATGGGACAACCATATGGCTCCTGCCGATTGCCGCACTCATGACACGCAGGTCATGAAACAATAATATACAAGCAACATACATGGGCTATACCAAATCATAGTTATTCCCTGCAAAAACGAGTCAGACGTTCTACCGCTGAAGATAAAACCTCCTGAAACTCTATCTTCCAAGCGGATTTTCGCCTAGGCAGAAGCGCTGAAATCCTGTTCTAGAATTTTGCCGCTAATCCCACTTTTTGTTAGCTTCAGTTTGATAGGTCGTGGAGCAAAATCGGAGTTCGTATGCAAAAGTTACAGCCGTTTTACCGAGACTGCTCCAACAGATTTCAGCACCGCGGAAATCACATTTCCAAGGTGTTGATCTATATTCCGATTCGATCAATCTCATTGATCTTCGCGTGCTGCATCCGGATTTACGTTCCACTGTCTACCCTGATGGCGGACAACCGACCGGTAGGGGTAAGTCGTGTCACGACCACTGCATCACGATCACGGAAACAAGATCACGAAACCAACCTTCAACACTGACATGCGCGACCGATCTCATCGACCCGCACCTGAACCGATCTACATATCTCATATGCATATCATCGAATCTATTACCACACAGCGGAGGCTCTGATACCACTGTTGGAACACGCGGTATGCTACACTAGCGCCAAATAAAATTTTCTACCGCGCACCCAAGATCATGCTGCTGGAAATAGATCATGGGATCGGGTTTACCACTAGACGCGCAGTCACCACAGCGGAAGTAGAGTTGGTGATGCGTGTAGGCGATCTCCCGGGCCGTCTCCTCCTCGCGTTGCCGATCTCCCGCGAACAGCGAAGACCCGTGAACGGTGATCTCCCGCGAACGGCACCTCGCGGTTCCCTCGAACGGTTCTTCCAAGCACCGCAGATGCGATGCCTCCAAGGTATCCACACGTACGGGGAGCAGCGTCGAGCGGCAGACTGCTAGGTCCGGTCGCGCGGCATGGGCATGGGGAGTGGCGGTGGCTAACCAGGGTTCAATCTGATCAACCCTAAGTGGTGTGCCTACTCCCCTTTATATAGATCTCCGAGGTGGGCTCAACACTTGAGCCCACTAGGAGTCCACATCCAGTTTCCACTCAGATCCAATCCGAATGGGCTACAGCCCCTTAAGTGTGCGACCCTATACGTTCACGTACACATGGACACGACCAGAGTCGATAGTTGGTAGCGGCTCCTAGCAGAACGTGCCAACTCCCACGTGGGCGTAAAGTCTTTTGACGAACCTCAACAATGTGGCATATGCAACATTCCTTTTGCCTCACGATATTTGTTGTCGAGCTCAAGGCGAGTACTTGTCACCCTTGTGTTAGCTCGACCTCTCTTCTCGAAACCATGATACAGATTCCCGAACTGGGTTAACACTTAACCCAAGTCGCATGGCCATGCTTTCCGAATCTGATCACTCGACTCTCCAAATAGGAGGGGCAAATTCCATCTTGGTCAACCATGTCTCGCGGCATGTCTCACGACTCACCTGAAAGCTACCTTTATAACTACCCAGTTACGGAGTAGCGTTTGATAGACCCTAAGTGAGTCGATCCTCATCCCGAGAACATGCGAGGACCTCAGGTCTAGGACATGGCATAGACATTGCACTTGAGACTAACAGATGACTATATCTCGCTGCGTCTCAAAGTGGGTCTGTCCGGCTCGGTGATCTCCATCACCGAGCCCATACTATCGGTTTACCATCTCCATGCACATGACTTGTGAAACATAGTTATCAACCGAGTCGTATACTAGTCAAGGATATGTGTCTGCATAACCTTATCAACTAGGGACCATTAAAACAATCATCATACAATACATAGTTCCACAAACAAGTCACATACTTATTGATACATATCATTGATGATGTTCAAGGACAATACAAAGGACTCATGAATACATATGGAAATATCATCATCACATGATTGCCTCTAGGGCATATCTCCAACAATATATAGTTAAAACAGGGCAATAGAAAAGTGTATTGGTAACTAGAAGTTATTAGGTAGGAATATAGTAAGAAAATGGAATAGCGATTGGTTGCTTAAATACTACACAATTCATTTGATATTGCGGGGTAAGTCAACATGTAGATACTTGAAAAGAAAACTTACTTCGAACAAAGTTTGGACGGATGGTTTCGTCGGGGAAGTTAGCATATATCTCATGACCAGGCCCTTTTATGTGTAGTGCAATTATAATGCCAGCTTTTAGTACATAAAACTTAGAAATTTCTTTCCAAAGGCTAGTGCCAAAATAGGAGTCACCACGTTCATCAAGTCTTATAGTAGCAATGATTGTAAATCCATGGTTTGTGTTCAGTATGACTTCCCTGCAGTCTTGATTTATGTAAAGGGAATGATTGGCACTACAGATTTTGTTGCATAGCAAAGGGACGCGCTGCAGAAAATGGTAGGATTGTTAAAGAAATATGGTAACATGCAAATATGGGCCCAAATTGAAAGAACTGTACCGCAGTTGAAATTGAAGGACAAAAATCTATAATTAAACAGATAGGGTAAACATGATGTCATGAAAATATGAGAGTAATCAAAAGAACAATAATAATAATAACAACAACAACAACAACAACAACAACAACAACAAAGCCTTTAGTCCCAAACAAGTTGGGGTAGGCTAGAGGTGAAACCCATAAGATCTCGCAACCAACTCATGGCTCTGGCACATGGATAGCAAGCTTCCACGCACCCCTGTCCATAGCTAGCTCTTTGGTGATACTCCAATCCTTCAGGTCTCTCTTAACGGACTCCTCCCATGTCAAATTCGGTCTAACCCGCCCTCTCTTGACATTCTCCGCGCGCTTTAGCCGTCCACTATGCACTGGAGCTTCTAGAGGCCTGCGTTGAATATGCCCAAACCATCTCAGACGATGTTGGACAAGCTTCTCTTCAATTGGTGCTACCCCAACTCTATCTCGTATATCATCATTCCGGACTCGATCCTTCCTCGTGTGGCCACACATCCATCTCAACATACGCATCTCCGCCACACCTAACTGTTGAACATGTCGCCTTTTAGTCGGCCAACACTCAGCGCCATACAACATTGCGGGTCGAACCGCCATCCTGTAGAACTTGCCTTTTAGCTTTTGTGGCACTCTCTTGTCACAGAGAATGCCAGAAGCTTGGCGCCACTTCATCCATCCGGCTTTGATTCGATGGTTCACATCTTCATCAATACCCCCATCCTCCTGCAACATTGACCCCAAATACCGAAAGGTGTCCTTCCGAGGTACCACCTGGCCATCAAGGCTAACCTCCTCCTCCTCACACCTAGTAGTACTGAAACCGCACATCATGTACTCGGTTTTAGTTCTACTAAGCCTAAACCCTTTCGATTCCAAGGTTTGTCTCCATAACTCTAACTTCCTATTTACCCCCGTCCGACTATCGTCAACTAGCACCACATCATCCGCAAAGAGCATACACCATGGGATATCTCCTTGTATATCCCTTGTGACCTCATCCATCACCAATGCAAAAAGATAAGGGCTCAAAGCTGACCCCTGATGCAGTCCTATCTTAATCGGGAAGTCATCGGTGTCGACATCACTTGTTCGAACACTTGTCACAACATTATCGTACATGTCCTTGATGAGGGTAATGTACTTTGCTGGGACTTTGTGTTTCTCCAAGGCCCACCACATGACATTCCGCGGTATCTTATCATAGGCCTTCTCCAAGTCAATGAACACCATATGCAAGTCCTTCTTTTGCTCCCTATATCTCTCCATAAGTTGTCGTACCAAGAAAATGGCTTCCATGGTCGACCTCCCAGGCATGAAACCAAACTGATTTTTGGTCACGCTTGTCATTCTTCTTAAGCGGTGCTCAATGACTCTCTCCCAAAGCTTCATTGTATGGCTCATTAGCTTAATTCCACGGTAATTAGTACAACTCTGAACATCCCCCTTGTCCTTGAAGATTAGTACTAATATACTCTGCCTCCATTCTTCTGGCATCTTGTTTGCCCGAAAAATGAGGTTGAAAAGCTTGGTTAGCCATACTATCGCTATGTCCCCGAGACCTTTCCACACCTCGATGGGGATACAATCAGGGCCCATCACCTTGCCTCCTTTCATCCTTTTTAAAGCCTCCTTGACCTCAGACTCGGATTCACCACACAAAACGCGTGCTGGTCTCATCAAAGGAGTCATCCAGTTCAATGTTAGAACTCTCATTCTCCCCATTGAAGAGCTTGTCGAAGTACTCCCACCATGTATGCTTAATCTCCTCGTCCTTCACCAAGAGTTGGCCTGCTCCGTCCTTGATGCATTTGACTTGGCCAATATCCCTCGTCTTCCTCTCTCGAATCTTGGCCATCTTATAGATATCCCTTTCGCCTTCCTTCGTGCCTAACCGTTGGTAGAGGTACTCATATGCCCGACCCCTTGCTTCACCAATAGCTCGCTTTGCAGCCTTCTTCGCCATCTTGTACTTCTCTATATTGTCTGCACTCCTATCCATGTATAGGCGTCTGAAACAATCTTTCTTCTCTTTAATCGCCTTCTGGACATCATCATTCCACCACCAGGTATCCTTATCTTCGCTTCTCCTTCCCCTGGACACTCCAAACTCCTCCGAGGCCACCTTACGAATGCAAGTCGCCATCTTCATCCACACATTGTCCGCATCCCCTCCTTCCTCCCAAGGGCCCTCCTTAATGACCCTCTCCTTGAACGCCTGGGCTACCTCCCCCTTGAGCTTCCACCACTTCGTTCTAGCGACTCTGACACGCTTATCCCGCTGGACAAGAATCCGAAAGCGGAAGTCAGCAACCACCAGCTTATGCTGGGGTACAACACTCTCTTCAGGTATCACCTTACAGTCTAGGCACGCACGCCTATCTTCTCTTCTCGAGAGGATGAAATCAATCTGGCTAGAGTGTTGGCCACTACTAAAAGTCACCAGATGTGATTCTCTCTTTCTAAAGAGGGTGTTAGCTATAATCATGTTGTAGGCTAGAGCAAAGCTTAAGACATCTTCTCCTTCTTGATTCCTGATGCCATAGCCAAAGCCCCCATGCGCCCCTTCAAAACCTGTGTTAGATGTACCCACGTGGCCATTGAGGTCTCCTCCTATGAAGAGCTTCTCACCAATCGGTACACTCCTAACCATGTCTTCCAGGCCTTCCCAGAACTCCCTCTTGGTGTTCTCATTGTGGCCTACTTGCGGGGCATACGCGCTGATAACATTGAGAACCAAGTCCTCAACTACCAGCTTAACCAGGATAATCCGGTCCCCACGTTTCTTGACGTCTACCACTCCATACTTGAGGCACTTGTTGATCAAGATGCCTACGCCATTTCTGTTTGCAGCCGTCCCCGTGTACCATAGCTTGAAGCCGGTATCCTCCACCTCCTTCGCCTTCTGTCCTCTCCATTTGGTTTCTTGGACGCAAAGGATATCAACACCTCTCCTCACTGCTGCATCAACTAGCTCCCGAAGCTTCCCTGACAGAGACCCTACATTCCAGCTACCTAAGCGAATCCTCCTAGGCTCGGCTAGCTTCCTTACCCTTCACACTCATCGAGTCAAATGCGAAGACCCTTGCTCATTTTCCACTACATCCGGGCGCCGATGTAGCGCGCCACTAAGGATGCGACGACCCGATCCTCGCTCACTTGCCACCGTATCCGGATCAAGATACAGCACGTCACCTGGGGGGTGACGGCCCGGCCCTTGCCCATTTCCACCACACCCGGGTTCCGATGTGGCGCGTCGCTGAGAGGGTTACGCCCCAATGAAAATCTTTTGGGTTTCATCTCCATAAGAGTGGCTGAGTTTTTACGTTGGCTTGCCAGGACTATCACAACCCTCCTCCTTTACCCGGGCTTGGGACCGGCTATGCTGAGACAACATAGGCGGAGTTAGTAATCAAAAGAACAATACATCATTAATTTGCCTAATATAGAAAGAAGAGGGGAAAATCCCCTTTGACGTATATGGTGCATGTGGCACCTTTTATCCAAATGTAGCAATATTTAGAATATGTTCAGAAAAGTAGGCCATGCCAACCGATTTAGGGTGAGATTAAACATACCGCGCGCATCCTCAAGTCATCTGGTATGGTGAGATGGAATGTCTGGTGGAGGCCGCAAGGTCCTGATGTGTCCGCGCACTGTACACTCTACGAACGGAAGAAAACCCTCAAATCAGCTCGAATAAAAATGAATTCACGGTGACTTCGGCTGGGTGATTAAAGGAGGCAGCTGAACTAGGATAAGAGATGAGATAATATCTCATTAAATTAGTTACCATGTTGTCCATGAGAAAGAACCCTCAGTACGGCAGATTCCCCAACCGAGCGGAGTTGGGTTGACCGCGAGCAGCGTCGAGAAACTCGATGGCGATAGGTGGCGGCAAGCGGAAGTGGCGAAATGCAGTGGGCTTTGCCGGCAGGCGTCGAGCTAAGTGGTTACCGCCGCGATAGGCGGTGCCATGCATAGACGCGGAGGAGCTTGTGCATGTGTGAATGGGGACCGGAGGGGGTGGCGGGCGGGGTGAGGGTTTTTGTGACGTGGGGATGGTGAGGGTTTCCTTTTTTCTTTTTTGAATTGGGTGGTGAGGGTTTTCTGTCCCACAAAGAATGTTGGAGGCGACGGTTTGCTAGAGCCAACCGTGTGTGATTGACGCTACAGGAAAAATGAAAGTCATTGCACACGGTTCCAATTTTGGGAACCGTGTGTGATTGACGTACTACCTCCGTCCTGGTTTATTGGTCCCCTTTGTAATTTTTACGAAATTTTGACCAAATATTTAACTAAGAAATGTTTATGCATGTCACAAAAAATCATATCATTGAGCACTATGCTCAAATACCCATCCAGCGATATAATTTTTGCCGACCTGCACTAACATTTTGTCAGTTAAACCTTTGGTCAAAATTTAACACAAATTACAAAGGGGGCCAATAAACCAAGACGGAGGTAGATTCATCAACCGAACTGATTGCATCCATATGGAGGGAATATGCCCTAGAGGCAATAATAAAGTTTTTATTTATATTTTCTTATATCATGATAAATATTTATTATTCATGCTAGAATTGTATTAACCGGAAACTTGATACATGTGTGGATACATAGACAAAACACAATGTCCCTAGTAAGGCTCTACTAGACTAGCTCGTTAATCAAAGATGGTTAAGTTTCCTAGCCATAGACATGTGTTGTCATTTCATGAATGGGATCACATCAGTATGAGAATGATGTGATGGACAAGACCCATCCGTTAGCTTAGCATGTTGATCGTTAAGTTTTATTGCTATTGCTTTCTTCATGTGAAATACATATTCCTTCGACTATGAGATTATGCAACTCCTGAATACCGGAGGAATACCTTGTGTGCTATCAAACGTCACAACGTAACTAGTTTATTATCAAGATGCTCTACAGGTATCTCCGAAGGTGTTTGTTGGGTTGGCATAGATCGAGATTAGGATTTGTCACTCCGAGTATCGGAGAGGTATCTCTGGGCCCTCTCATAATGCACATCATGATAAGCCTTGCAAGCAATGTGACTAATGAGTTAGTTACGGGATGATGCATTACGAAACGAGTAAAGAGACTTGCCGGTAACGAGATTGAACTAGGTATAAAGATACCGGCGATCGAATCTCAGGTAAGTAACATACCGTTGACAAAGGGAATAACATATATGTTGTCATTGCGGTACGACCGATAAATATCTTCGTAGAATATGTAGGAACCAATACGAGCATCCAGGTTCCGCTGTTGGTTATTGACCGAAGAGGTGTCTCGGTCATGTCTACATAGTTCTCGAACCTGTAGGGTCCGCACGCTTAACGTTCAATGACAATTTGTATTATATGAGTTATGTGATTTGGTGACCGAATGTTGTTTAGAGTCCCGGATGAGATCACCGACATGACGAGGAGTCTCAAAATGGTCGAGAGGTAAAAATTCATATATAGGACGATAGTATTTGGACACCGGAAGTGTTCCGGGGGTACCGGGTACGAATCGGGTCACCGGAAGGGGTTCCGGGCAACCCCCGGCAAGCTATATGGGCTTAATGGGCCTAGGGAGGGACAGACCAGCCCACAGGGGGCTGGTGCGCCCCTCCGCCAGCCCGGCCAGCCCTAGGGAAGGCAAGGGAGGAGGGCTAGCCCCACTTTCCTTCCCCTTCTCAAGGGAGAAAGGAAAGGGGGGCACCTCCTCCTTCCTTCTCCTAGTGCCAAAACAAGGAAGGGGGCGAATTGGGGTGAGAGCCCAAGTAGGACTCGGCCTACTTGGGCGCCCCCCTGGCTGCCTGTTCCCCCCTCCAACCTATATATATGTGGGGAGGGGGCACCTAGAGGACACACAAAAACATCTATTAGCCGTGTGCGGCGCCCCTCTCCACAGTTTACGCCTCCAGTCATATTGTCGTAGTGCTTAGGCGAAGCCCTACGCGGATCACTTCACCATCACCGTCACCACGCCGTCGTGCTGACGAAACTCTCCCTCAACACTTTGCTAGATCAAGAGTTCGAGGGATGTCATCGAACTGAAAGTGCAGAACTCGGAGGTGCCGTACGTTCGGTGCTTGATCGGTCGGAACGAGCAGTTCGACTACATCAACCGCGTTGTCAAACGCTTCCGCTTTCGGTCTACGAGGGTATGTGGACACACTCTCCCCCTCTCGTTGCTATGCATCTCCTAGATATATCTTGCGTGAGCGTAGTAATTTTTTTGAAATTGCATGCTACGTTTCCCAACACCATATCCCACGGTTAGACATAAGTAAACATAGATTAAACATACTCAGACATAGAAAATAAGCGTACACGTACACAAGCATAGTTCAACCATAAGTACATAGTTCAACCATCATTAAGCATACTCAAGCATACAACGTTCGATCCCACATCTCATCTCTTATGCCGGCACGATCCTGAAGCTTCTCCAAGTACTCGGTGTACGCGCCGTGCGCCACCCTAGGAGAATACTTTGGTTTGAAGGAGCCAACGGCCCGTCCTCTTGCATGCGCCAGAACACTTAGATACGCGTCATGAAGCTTGTGGTTGCAAAATGGGCATCGATAGCCGCCGTTCTAGGTCCTAATACACCTGTTATGCTTTCCCGCATAAAGCTCCCTCAGGATTTGCCTCTTGTACATCCTCTGGCCATCTTCATCCTTGCTGTCCACATCATCAGACAACACCTATACAAATAAAACAAATTTGGCATCAAATCAATGTTTACATGTCGTGAAGTAGGATTAGGAATTTATGGCTATTTATTTATACATATCCAGAGATTATAGTTCGATTTTTAAGCACAGTCGTCTATGTACAGACCAATCTTGAAGAAAATAATGGCACAAACATATGTAGGTCATTCAAAATCAATTGTCAAGTCCTGAATAGGAATTATTAGCACGAACAATAACCCTAGTCGGATTACTAGCAGAAATTATTTGCACAGATGAAACAACTAATCACTTATCACTTGTACCATTCAAACAATCAATACACTACACGGATCTAACAAAACTTACTCAGATTTCATGGATTGGGAGAACATAACCATAGTATTTCTATTCCAAAAAGGGGGAGGTAGAAGTAACTAAAGAAACCCTAGGATATATTTGACACATAGATGGGTATAGATGACTAACCAGTTGTCCGTCGTCGTTGGAGTCGTCGCCGGAGTGGTCGTCGGAGTCGTCGCCAGGGTGGTCGCCCGAGTCGTCACCAGAGTCGGTATGGAATTCCGCCTCCGGTTGTGGAAGCTCGACGACGTCAGGGTGCAGCAATAACTCACCGCCGGTGACGGCAACCTCTGTCTCCATCTCCATGCCGTGCCCCGGTGCTTCAGCAGCCCCGGTGTCGCCACTCCCTCCCATGGGGCGCTTCGGCAGCATCCTCATATACTGACGGCTTTGAGGACTGAGAGCGGCGTCGAAGATGCAAGCGGAGAGAGAGGATTGTGTGTGCGGCGAGGATAGGGGGGCGGACGCTCGGGCGCTCCATTAATATGGAGTATTGGGAGAGAGGCGGGCGGTGGTCAAACCGCTGGCTCGCCTCCCGGTGAGCCTGCGCACCGGACTGCTGGCATGCCTACCATCGTTTCACACAGCTACTCGCACGCCTCCCGATGACACTATGCAGCGAGCATGCCTCCGTCAATTCAAACACCTGCACGCACGCCTCCCGGTCTGCCTGCGCGGTGGACTGCTCGCATGCGTCTCGTCAACTCACGCCTGCTCGCACGGCACACGGGTCGCGTGGCGGCACGTATATTGTTTTTCTATTTGGATGATTAATGTTGCCACTTTATTGCTTAACCGAAGCATGGCACGTATCCATTGTTGGTCTAATGCTCACGGTTCGGATAAATAATCCATTTGGGATATTGGTTCCCAATTATTAATAAGCTCCCGTTAGTAATTAGATAAAGATTACATCAAAACTGGTCTCAAATTTGACAAAAATAAAGTACAATGCCACTTTGTATTGGTTTCCATATGACAACATGATAAGTTTCATGAACTTCAAATAAGTTTTGGATGTACTAGAATTTAAAAATCAAGATTCTCAATGTTTGAAATTTCTTGCACGGGGAGTAAAACATGCACCCAGTGAGACACATGTGTTTTTGCAATCCATTTAGGTGCACTGTCACATGTGCATGTAGCTCAAATTTGATTTTTGCACATTATACCTGTAGAAAATCGATGAATTAATGTACTAAAATGTCTTAATGATCTCTGTTTCTTTTAAATTAAAACGTCCCTCCTTTGGTAACATATGTTCATCGCGGGATAATTTAACATGCATCGTAGTTGCGGTGGATTCGTGGTGTGTGTGTGTGGGTGTGTGCGTCTGGGGGTGGTGGGTGGCTCGCAGTACACTACGAGTTGTGAGCCATCGTGTGGGTTGGTTGTTTTGTTAGGCAGGTGCCACATCAGAGTCGTGAATTTGTTATTTAAAACATTACACAACCCTTTCATACATACATGTTTTTGCCACATGCAATCGATGGTTGTCCTACACGACACTCGATACTTGCGTGTGACACTTTCTGTGGGCCCGCGAGGTCATCGTCCATCACTTTGACGAACAGCCGGCAGTGAGGTTAATTTGACCAGCAAAGTAGAATCTTTTTTGTTTGTGTTATGGTGGTATATACTATGCGTCGAAGAGGTGGGAGGGGACTAGCATATATACTATACGTACGCGTCCGTGAACAAGTACACCTCACTCAGTGTCGGGACTTTTCGGTTTCCGAGGCACGTGCCACATCAAAGTTGTGAAATTGGCTTATCAAACATCACACAACACCTCTTTGGCCCACATGCATGCAGGCGGTGGTTATCCTAGCTAGGACACTCACGTGTGACGCTTCCATCTGTGGGCCCACGAGGCCATCGTCGATGCATGTATCACTTTGACCTACATCGGGAGAGGTTAATTAATTTCACCATTGAGGAGGATTCTTTTTGGGTTGTATTACGGTAGGAGCATATAGTATGCGTCGAAGAGGGGGAAGGGGACCATCATATGTAGTACGCTTCATGAACCTCGCTCTGTGTGGGGGGTTTACGGTTTTTTAGGCATGTGGCACATCAAAGTTGTGCATTTTGGGTATTCAACATATGTTTGGCCCACATGCAAAGCGATGGTGGTTGTCCTTTTGCACCCACTTAAGTGGTTACCAGCGATATCAATGTTTTCCATCTGTGGGCCCGCTTGGTCCATCACTACTTTTTGCCTGACAATGAGAGAGGTTAATTTGACTTAGGAGGGATTATTTTTTTTGCTTGTAATAGGGTATATATATAGGTCATGCTCTGGGATGACATGATACAGTTTGAGCACACTGATGTCTACTACGCAACCTTCTTCTTGTAGACGTTGTTGGGCCTCGAAGTGCAGAGGTTTGTAGGACATTAGCAAATTTCCCTCAAGTGGATGACCTAAGGTTTATCAATCCGTGGGAGGCGTAGGATGAAGATGGTCTCTCTCAAGCAACTCTGCAACCAAATAACAAAGAGTCTCTTGTGTCCCCAACACACCCAATACAATGGTAAATTGTATAGGTGCACTAGTTCGGCGAAGAGATGGTGATACAAGTGCAATATGGATGGTAGATATAGGTTTTTGTAATCTGAAAATATAAAAACAGCAAGGTAGCAAGTGGTAAAAGTGAGCGTAAACGGTATTGCAATGCTAGGAAACAAGGCCTAGGGTTCATACTTTCACTAGTGCAAGTTCTCTCAACAATAATAACATAATTGGATCATATAACTATCCCCCAACATGCAACAAAGAGTCACTCCAAAGTCACTAATAGCGGAGAACGAACGAAGAGATTATTGTAGGGTATGAAACCACCTCAAAGTTATCCTTTCTGATCGATTTATTCAAGAGTCCGTAGTAAAATAACATGAAGCTATTCTTTCTGTTCGATCTATCCTAGAGTTCATACTAGAATAACACCTTAAGACACATATCAACCAAAACCCTAATGTCACCTAGATACTCCAATGTCACCTCAAGTATCCGTGGGTATGATTATACGATATGCATCACACAATCTCAGTTTCATCTATTCAACCAACACATAGAACTTCAAAGAGTGCCCCAAAGTTTCTACCGGAGAGTCAAGACGAAAACGTGTGCCAACCCCTATGCATAAGTTCACAAGGTCACTGAACCCGCAAGTTGATCACCAAAACATACATCAAGTAGGTCACGTGAATATCCCATTGTCACCATAGATAAGCACATGCAAGACATACATCAAGTGTTCTCAAATCCTTAAACACTCAATCCGATAAGATAACTTCAAAGGGAAAACTCAATCCATTACAAGAGAGTAGAGGGGGAGAAACATCATAAGATCCAACTATAATAGCAAAGCTCGCGATACATCAAGATCATGTCGAATCAAGAACACGAGAGAGAGAGAGAGAGAGAGAGAGGGAGAGAGAGAGAGAGATCAAACACATAGCTACTGGTACATACCCTCAGCCCCAAGGGTCAACTACTCCCTCCTCGTCATGGAGAGCGCCGGGATGATGAAGATGGCCACCGGTGAGGGATTCCCCCCTCCGGCAGGGTGCCGGAACAGGGCCCCGATTGGTTTTTGGTGGCTACAGAGGCTTGCGGCGAGCGGAACTCCCGATCTAGGTTATTTTCTGGAGGTTTCTGTATTTATAGGAATTTTTGGCATAGGTCTCACGTCAGGGGGGTCTCCGAGTCGTCCACGAGATAGGGGGACGCGCCAAAGGGGGTAGGGCGCGTCCCCCACCCTCGTGGATGGCTCGGGACTCTTCTGGCCCAACTCTTTTACTCTGGGGGCTTCTTTTGGTCCATAAAAAATCATCAAAAATTGGCACGTCAGTTGGACTCCGTTTGGTATTCCTTTTCTGTAAAACTCAAAAATAAGGAAAAAACAGAAACTGGCACTGGGCTCTAGGTTAATAGGTTAGTCCCAAAAATCATATAAAATAGCATATAAATGCATATAAAACATCCTAGATGGATAATATAATAGCATGGAACAATCAAAAAGTATAGATATGTTGGAGACGTATCACACACACATGCATGTGTACGCATGAATCCCTCCCATTGAGTCGAAGTGGCTAGTACAACGACACGTCATAAACCGGCCTCGCTCTGTGTGGGGACTGTACGATTTTCGACGCACGCGCCACAACAATGTTGTGAAATGGTATTCAAACATGCATGCACGCATCACCTCCATACATATGCATGTAGTGGTTGTCTTCGAACGGTACACTCCCTCGTGTGGTTATCGGCGACAAGCCTATATATTCGTGGGCCCACGTGGACATCCATGATCACCTTGACCGACAATAGGATTGGTTACCATGGCGGATTCTTCCTTTGGTTTGTGTTATCGTAGTATAGGTCATGGTGAGATTCAGACCTAATTAAGTTTGAGCGCATATACTATGCATCATGAATCCCCGTCGCCGGCTTGAAGTGTGGTGCAACATACATATGCATCGTCAACCTAATAACCCTCACTCAGCGTGGGGATTTCTAGTTCGAAATCACGATGCCACATCAAAGTTGTTCCATTGTGTATTTAAAAACACACCTCTCCATACATATATATGTTTGGGCCACATGCATGCAGTGGTTGTCTTCGGGGACTAGCTACCTGTGTGATTATTGGCAAGCTAGCCCATCTCCGGGGTCGCATGGACGGCCATCACTTTGACCAACAACAAGAGAGAGGTTGTACGACCAGGTGGATTATTCTTGGTTCGTTTTATGATCCATCTTGGTGAGATGCCTCTCTGGCCCGCCGACTGAAAGTGTGTGTGGGGGGGGCTGCTACTTCGCACTTTTCTAGGTGAACCTCGGTTGGGGGGCGTGCATTCATAGCTTAGGATTCCCTTCATGCCAACACGAGGGGGGGCTTCTAGCTACTTCGCACTTTGCTAGGTGAACCTCGGTTGGAGGGGGCATGCATTCATAGCTTAGGATTCCCTTCTTGCCGACACGAGGGGGGATGCATTCATAGCTTATCATTCCCTTCGTGCTGACACGAGGAGGGGGGCATGCATTCATAGCTTAGGATTCCCTTTGTGCCGACACGAGGGGGGCTGCTAGCTACTTCGCACTTTGCTAGGTGAACCTCGGTGGGGGGGGCATGCATTCATAGCTTAGGATTCCCTTCGTGCCGACACGAGGGGGGGCATGCATTCATAGCTTAGGATTCCCTTCATGCCGACACGAGGGGGGCATGCATTCATAGCTTAGGATTCCCTTAGTGCTGACACGAGGGGGGGCTGCTAGCTACTTCGCACTTTGCTAGGAGAACCTCGGTGGGGGGGCATGCATTCATAGCTTAGGATTCCCTTCGTGCCGACACGAGGGGGGGCAAGCAATACCGTGCGCTTTGCGAGATAGGTGCCACATCGAAGTTGCATTTGGTATTTGAACATCAAACCACCCTTTTCGTACATAAATTTGGTCCACATGCAAGCATGTTCGTGTTCTGACCCTCTCCCGCGTCATTTTTCGCCAAATTTATGAACATTAGACAAGTCGGATGACACAACAGACACGGTTCTCTCAAACTAACCGTGTGCCACGCCGGTGCCCCTGTCACGCACACATCCGCACAGTACATTGGGCTCCACGAGGGCACGAGGCTTCCCCTCTCAAAAATATCTACCCGCCTGCAGCTTTTTCTGTTTGATAACACACGGTTATTGTGTTCCGACCGTGTGTGGTGTTTCTTGTTCCCAATCCCGCCTGCATCCCTCAAAAATATCTGCCCGCCTCGAGCGTTTTTTTGTTTCATAACACACGGTTGTTATCTCCGGATCGTGTGTGATGATTCTTGTTCCCAATCCCGCCTGCATCCCTAGAAAATATCTGCCCGCCTCGAGGGTTTTTCTGTTTCATAATATACGTTTGTTATCTCCAGACCGTGCGCGATGCACCATCATCAAAATTTTCAATAGCCCCGGCATTTCACTCCCGCGTAGTAAAATTTTCAGTACCCGCGTCATCTCCTCAAACACACCCCCGCTCCCGCCCCCCCTCCACACACACACACCAAAACCTCCTCGGGCACGCGCGCACACACACACCCCTCTCCCTCGCTTGAAACCCTAGCAAGGTCCCCGTCACCACCGCCGCTGCCGCAAGGCCTCCATTGTCAATGTTTGCCGATTTGCCCGTGCAGCTTACCCACCGATCTCCATACCCAGTCCGCCCTGAGTTTCCTAGATGACGCCTGCCAAATGCCCCCTTTTCCACAGATCCCCATCCCCATCCCCACTCCAGAGCGTCGCAGCCTAAGCCCGGCTATGCTTCCCGTGGAGCTTGAGGAGCGACTGGCCCAAAAGAGGTGTATCGCAGTCTCTTCGCCCGACGTCATCGAGGAAGCTGACGACCATTACTGGCGGCAGGCACTCAAGCAGCAGGCTAGAGTATGCGGGTATGTCGTGGACACCGGCTACAGCATCGACGTCATCGACAGCGACGACCTGAGGCGGACTATGTCACAGGTTAAGTGGCCCTCCCCTACCCCTCGGGTTCAACCGCCATCGATCTCATCCATGGCCCCGCCGCTGATCTCCTCTGGCTCGCTGTCAACAATTTGCCATCCTACATCACCATCGAGCCCCTTTTGTCATTTCTGAAGAACACGTTCTGTGATGCTGGCTTGGGATCCACAGCTTCCAAGTCAGACCTCATCGACGGCGACCACGAGGAGGGCACCCTCTCCAGCTCTTCCAAGGGGAAAGAGCCCATCTGCTCTTCCAAGGGGAAAGAGCCCGTCTGTGACATCAGGGAGGGCACCCTACAGTCGTGCTCTTCCAAGGGGAAGGAGCCCATCTGCGACAACATGGAGCGCATCTAGGGTCTATGCTCTTCCCACGGGAATGAGCCCATCTGTGACAAGTGAGGAAACCATGATTTGTTTTATCATGCCTCTTCACAGGGGGAAACCCATGATTTGTTTTGTCGAGTCCCTTTTGTAGTGTAGTGAGAATATGTCCAGTTTTAATTGCTATAGTTGGTTGTTTTTAGTATGCCTTGTTTATTTCAGTTGTTCACAATGTGATGCTCTATATGTGCAATTATTTATTGTGCGGTACATTTCATCAATCCAGTTTTAAACATACTGATAGGAATGCATATATTTGCTTGCTTTTAAACCTGTTATAGCTAGCATATGCCTCTTTTAAAGTTTTTTGATTGTTTGGTTGTTTGTAGTTAGCATATGTCCAGTTTCAAATGCTATCTTTGGTTGTTTGTAGTATGGCTTGTTTATTCCAGTTATTCACAACGTGGTATCCTATATGTGCAAGTATGAACTGTGCAGTTCAATTTCATCAGTACTAGTTTCAACAATACCACTATGAATGACTAGATTTGGTTGCTGCATCTTGTAGTTAACACGCCTTTCCATTTTTATTTAACAATAACCAGTGTACTTAGACCTGCACAATACCAGTTTGAATGACTATGTTTGCTTGTTGTTAAATGTTAGGCCTGTTGTAGTTAACACACCTTTCCACTTGTTTTGCTTTACTAGCGTGCTTAAACCTGCACACTGAAGCTATCTGTTGGAGATTATTTTGTTTGCCATGGATAATTTTGGTTGATGTTTAGCCTGTTGTGCTTAACATGCCTCTCGATGTACCTACACAGGACAATTTTGGGAACGACTGATGTTTTCCATCGAGGTTAGTTTCATCCCATGGCTTATATATACTCACTGTTCAGGATATCGGTAACTGGTACCATATAGGCCGGGGGCTAATAAGGGACTAATCGGTGAATCATACTTTTAACTGAATATATCTGTAACCCATTTATCGTTAGGTTAACTAGGGCCATATGTAATATATCTGAGGCTACATAGCAACATGCACTGTACTTAATGTCTAACTATGCAGTCCTAGGCTACATAGCAACAAGGAAGAGTGTTACCTTACTGTTCCGATGATGTCTAGATATACGTAGAAGAGCAGTAGCAGCAACAACAACAACAACACAACCCTGTTTGGATACTCAACTTAGCTAGAGGTTAGAGTTAGTTTCTAGCTCATGACTAACCCTGAAATAACTCAATCCAATGAGGTGTTTGGATGACAGGGTTAGATTGACAATAAATGCACTAGGAGAACTAGCTCCAATTAGCACCTCTTGGGTTGGATTTTTTTTGGGTGGGTTAGATGCAACTAGCTCAAACTAGCCCTCATGTTTGGATATACTTTGGGGCTATTTGAGCCTGGACTAGCTCAAACTAACTCTAACCCATGGATAGAACAGCAGTTAATCAGCCGATAATTTGTAAGAATGCAATAAACTCCTTCCGCCCAATATTGTAAGATGTTAATTCATCTAATATGTGAGTATATTGGATGTTATAAGATATTATAAAAGAGTGTTGTACTACATCATTGTGCAATTGTTGTTTAGCTTCTAATATTAACTTGGTGCTTTTAGGTACATATGTCATTGGTAAAGATCCGCGCTTCGACCCTTTCTGCGTATGGGGCAATGAGATATCGATGAACTAGAATCAAGTGAGGAAGCTGATAAAGATTGTTAGTAAAATGGGTCAAAAGATGGCAATTAAACTATTTGTTTACACTTTATCCAAGACAACAGCGAACTACAGGATGGTAAGTAAGAACTCTGCAGCCTTCTTTTTACTGCCCATAATGAGTTGTGTTAGATAACAATGTCTACATCTTTTTCCTTTGCAGTGGTTGTCAAAACAGTTTACTCAAGATTACCTCTCAAACTACATGATTGGTGGGCATGCAAAGGTTAAAGTATTTCTACCAGAACACGATGATTATCTAGATGTTTTCATGAAGACCATGAAGGATGGGCGGTCGGCCATCACAAGGGGTTGGACTAGAGTCGTGCATGCCTTCTGCATGGAGGAGGGCACAATATGGGCATTCCACTTCACCTTGTTCAGCAACCAGAATGCATTTCGCCTCTTTCTTTATCGTCTTTAATAGTACAAGTATACAACTGTGGTTCATCATTCTTTATTTGGTTCTTATGTAATTCTTGTACATATGTACCTATGAATCGAATAATGCATTGGCTGTTTGAACCTGATGGATATGAATAAAGCTACAACATACATTCAAATTCAAATCTGGTACAATTTGAAATAGCAGCAATTAAATTACGGTGAAATTACGCCCTCCAGGTCGTTATGGCACACACGGTTGGTAAAACACAAACGTTTGCGATATACACCATAATTCGACACGGTTCACAGAGAGGAAATGTGTGCAAGCATGCACACAGTTGTCGTTTGCAAAGTGTGTGCGATGTCAGACATCATCGCAAATGGTGCGGGCAAACTAAACGTTTGTGTTAGTTGCCTTATCATACATGATTCGCAACCATGAATTGTTTCTCTTCGGTCGATGACTCGTCGCCGGAATAAACGACGGTCTCACCACCAGATTCTGATCAATCCTCAGATTCCCCTCCATGGATAACTCCCACGAAGGCACGCTTCATGACAGGCTTGACCCGGGCAGATCTCGCACGCTGAGCCGTTTCGACGAGGTTGGTGCAGATGTCCGGCTCAGGGCCCGGTTCACCGATCTTGCCAATGAAAACGTGTATGCCACCAAAGGGGACCCGGTACCCGTACTCGATTGAGCCGGCCTCGGGGCCCCTGCCTGCATCGTCGATGTAGAGCTTGCCGCGACGACTCTTGGTCATCCGGCCCACAGCGTAACCCTTGAGTCCTTCGAAGTTGCCCTCCAAGAACTTGAAACCATCGTGCGATAGCCCCACGGTGGGCGCCAACTGTCATGGTTTTGTCACGGCAGATGTCCTAGAGAAAGGACTTAGTCGTGGAGCCATCGCTACGGGTTAACTTAAAGGGGTTAAAGCAGACAAGGGATGCAAGAGAGTTTTTATACTAGTTCGGCCCCTTACGATGAAGGTAAAAGCCTACGTCTAGTTGTGATGGAATTGCTGGGGTTTCGATGACCAGGGAGCGAATACACTTTGCCTGGGCCTCGAGTTGTTGTCCCTGAACCGCCGCCGGGTCATCCCCTTATATACCTGGGTTGACGCCCGTCGTTTTACAAAATCCCGAGGCCGGCTCATAATCGTGTCCGGCTCGGTCTCTGCTACTTCTATCTTACAACACAAGTTTACATATCAACGCCGGTTTATGTCTACAGGCCTTAAACCGGCTTTGGGCCCTGGGCCTTCATAAAGCGTCACCGTCTGTCTTCATGGACTTCAGATACAGATGAACTACTTATGGGGTTAACCCGGCTTCTCCTGGCCGGTTTACGCCCAGTGGTAATATCCCCAACATTAGGCCCCAGATTGATTTGAACTGGTTCATGTCAATCCTCAATACTTAAGAAATTTTCTTCTTCAACATCTTCACATGATCTTGTAAACCGTCGTGACATCATCTTCTAGGATCATGGTAAACCGCCGTGACGTCACCTGTTATTTAAAACTGTGTATATTCCACCCTCATTAATGAGCCTCCGACAATCGAGGCGACAGCTCCGCCTCATATCCAAAATTTAGGCTCCTCGATTTTCGCGCCTGACGCTTATCTTTCTGCCCTTATAAATAGGGCCAGGGGGTCTTTCCATTTTCCCCCTCGTGCCTCTTCGCGTCGTTGTCTTCCTCACGCCGACCGACCCTCAAGGTCTGCCGCCGCCGTCGTCCTTCGCCTCTGCTTCGACAAAGGCCGCTGCATCAACCTGATCGTATCAGAGAAAAGCGGTGATCCTCTGCTGCTTCGTTCTGCACCAGTAAGTCCCTCTTCTTCTCGCCCTCGATCCGCCATTAGGGTTCGGTGTTCTTCATGGCTTGAAGCTGTTCTTCCTTCGGTAGCACCAATGGCCGGTTAGATCTGACTATTTTCAGCGCCTTTTGTAGTTTAGTCTCCTTTCTTCTTGTTAAGGCACCTGCTTGACATCCAACTCATCTGAACTCACTGAACTTTTTGAGCGCTTGATATTAGACCAGAGTATATTTTGATTATCCAACGCACGGCAGATCTGAAATTCTCATGCCAAACTGTGAAACTTGTTTTTCCCTTCACTTATACATCTTTAATACCAGATTGGGCGGTTTAACTTCACAGAAAAAATGATGACCCGGTAGATACCATTAGTCCCCTGTTGAACCGCCAATGCATTACACCGTTTCCATTGTCAGACTCCGTTTTACGAATAACCAAATCCGGTTTATCAATATGCTTGTATCCTTATACCGTTGTATAGTTGTCCACTGTAAATCTTAAACCGACAATAATTATGTTTCAGATTTCCATTGTCATGGCGAAGCAAGTCTATGAATGCAATTGGGCTCCCTCTCGAGTAACTGAAGAGCAGTTAAACAATCTTGTTAAAACGGGCGCTTTAGCCAAGAAAGATGTCATCCACTGGAGGGTCCCTGGTCCGGAAAATCCTCCTACACCCAAGGACGGAGAGGTAGTCATGTTTGCTGACCATCTGAGTCGAGGTTTTAGCCCTCCCGGTTCGAAATTTTTCCGAGATGTACTAGCCAATTTTTAGTTGCGCCCTCAAGACATCGGTCCCAATTCTGTGACCAACATCTGCCACTTCCAAGTCTTCTGTGAGGTTTATCTGCAGGAGGAACCTACATTCGAACTGTTTAGGGATTCCTTTCACTTAAACCGTGGCACAGAGTTCTCGGATGGACCCAATACGGAACTGGGCAGAATGGCGGTTCAGAAAAGGAAAGAAGTCACCTTCCCTCATCCCAAACTCCACAGTCACCCCAAAGAGTGGAACCAGACTTGGTTTTATTGCCTGGATACATCTCCACCTGATGAAAACGCCCTGCTGGGTTACCGCCCTGAACGCCTGAGCAACACACATCCTTTTCCTCGGAGGTTGACTGCAAGAGAAAGGGCCAACTATGCTCCTCAATTATCAAAGCTTAGAGCCTTCATGGCAAACGGTTTGACAGGAGTTGATCTTGCTCGCTGTTGGATAAGCTGGAGTATTCTGCCCTTAAGTCGGCGCTCCGGTTTGATGTGTGAGTATACGGGGAGTTTGAAGGATGCTCAGCGGCACATTGACATTCAGCTTACAGATGCAGAAGTCACTGAGGCTGTAAAAAAGATACTGAACGAACCAGAGTCTGTCTGTGCCCAAACCGGACTACTCCCTTTCTGCACCTTCAACAAACCACCAGCTGTAAGAATCATATAATCTTTATCTGAAGTTGCTTCTGTCCAAATATTCTGTGAAAGTGTGATTATTTTCTGACAGGGTGATGATCCGCTCTGGAACAAGAAACCATCACAAGACAAACCGGCGAAGCTGCAAGACAAACCAGCCAAGCCAATTCGTCCAAAAACCAAGGTTGTTAAAAAACCTGCCAAGAAAAGGACCACCACATCCTCCGATCTACCAGCTGATGACGATGTGGGTAATCCGGAACTAGAGGTAGAACTTGACTCTCTTGGTTCATTTTTCGTACACCTCATTGACAATGATTATTATCAGGACGACGCTGAAGGCAGTCATGCTAATGATGTAGAGGTAATCATTCTTTCCTCCGATTCAGATCCTCTGCCGACATCAAAAATCCGTCGAGCAAACCGGAAAGTAAAATTTTCTCACCCCCTTGCTTACTTGGACCCAAACTTTCTTTTGAAGACACAGCAGCACGAGGCTCGCCGCACAACCCGGCATAGCGGCCAGGTAGTTACCTCCGCCGGTTTACCGAACAGTCCGGTTCGGAAACGCCGATCAGAGGTCTCTTATCCCATTGATACTTCATGCCGCAAAGCAGGTTGTTTCCGCCAGCCTCTTAACCCGTCTGATTCAAATTATCAGGGTACTTCTCACTCATCTTCTGGCGAGTCGTCGGCCACAAAACTTCCACCCCTCAAAACGGTTCTTGGGTGAGCTATACACTTGTTGTTATCCTTGATGTTGCTATTTTGATATACGGTACTGATCCTCATGTTTATTTTTCTCAGCGCCAAGCCCAGACCCAGCAAGAAAGCTCGGTTGAATAAACCGGCTGATGAAGACGTGGCTGTTGAACCGGAGAAAACTCCAGATCCTGAAGAGACCAACATTGATGCCATACTGAATGACCCACCGCCTCAAGATCATGACTTCGTTGCTGAGCAGGCAGAAGTTGACACCACAAGCCATGCTGACCAGCCAACCAGCCCTGTCCAAACTGACAATAAACCAGCAAGTCCAGTTGAAAATACTGACAAACCGCCAACCCCAGTAACGGCTGCTGATGACAAAGATGATGACATTATGATTACTGGCACTGGCCATACCGCTCCGGGCAATCCTGTTGCTTTGTCAAAACATACTGCCAAAGATGAGCTCTCTGCAATTGGCAAAGGCAAATGGAACGCCGATTTGTCAAATTATGCCTATCTGAATGCTCAAGACCTTCACTCTGGCTTCCTGAACCATCTGTACACCAGCCGTGACTATGAAGCCGGTTTGGTAAATATGATGAAGGAGCGATATGAGGTAACTTCATAAGTTTTTCTCTCTTATATTTAATTGCGGCTTATCAACTGCAGTAGCCCCCAAGTGACGGTTTAAGATATCAATTTAAACCGGGACTTAGTAACAATTTCATGTTTGCGACAATGCATCTTAACTTCACTGATGTAGCCCCCAAGGGTCGGTTTAACTTTATAAAGATGAACCGGGACTTTGTAGAAGAATTTCCATATCAGCATTTTATGAGCAAATACACATTAGCCCCCAAGTGCCAAGCTTAATACTTGTATTGTGCTTGGGACTTGTAAAAATTTCTGATAAAGAGCAAATATGCATTAGCCCCCAAGTACTAAGGGCATAACTTGTTATGTGCTTGGTACTTCAAATATGTACTGTCAACACATTATATATCTGTCCCTTTATAGGCTGAACTGAGCAAGAAGGAAAACCAAACCGCTGATCTGCAAGAGAACCTCAAGTCCCAACAAGCTGAAACCTCCAAAGCGAAGGAAGCATTGACCAGCGCTCTAGGCGCTATGGAAAAACTGAAAGAGGGCTTCAACAAAGAGCGGGTGCATTGGGAGACTGAAAATCCGCTTTGATAAAAAGGGCTGAAAACGCAGAAGCCGCTCTTAAACCGGTGGTTGACGAACTGACCGGCGTAAAGCGGCAGATTCATGCCATGACTACTGCTGTGTTCGGTAAACATTTTTTCCTTAATACTTTCAACATATCTTTCCCATGTGTTGTCGGTTTACTGATGTGTATAATGGTACAGGAACCCGCATTAGCCATCTGGGCTCTGACGTACAGAACAAATTGAAAGCAGCCTATACTCTAATAGAGCAGCTATATACCGGCGCGCAGCGGATCATCTGCACCGCTTCACACAATAAACCTCCTCCAACATTGATCAAGGACACCTTAGAAAGGCTATCCATGCTGCCTTCCCGGGTTGAAGAACTAAAGAAAGCTGCGACAAGGGCCGGAGCTCTGACCGCTCTAACCCGGGCAAAGGCGTGGGTGCCTGATCTTGATCCGGTGGACGTGGCTAAAGGCTTCCCAAGCTTAAAAGAAGACGGATCAGAATTTGGCCAGAAGGATCTCCGCGCCATAAACCGGGAAGTACGTCCACTGGCTTGTCAATTGGCTGAAGAAGCTGATCTCTCATACTATCAGGCAAATTATGATGACAAGAACAGACGGGTTGCTGCACCAATTCCGGAAGCGCAAAATCTGATCCCTCCAATCCGTAAGCACACTTATGCCCCTGATATTGAACCGTCCACCCTTATAAGCGACGAAGCTGTGTTCCAAGTTTTAACTGGGATCGACTGGGCAACTGTTGACTTCCAGCCACTGGGTAGAGACGAAGAAGTTGAATCGGTGCAAGATGATCCGCAGCCGTCAGGTCAAGCTGATAAGCAATCATAATCCGGGGGCCAGTTTAGTCTTCCACGTGCTGCAATGCTTATTGAGAAACAATTATCCCTTTGGGCACTGAAACGCCTTGTAATAGGCTAGTCAAAACACTTGGTCTGTTATGCCTTCGTGCATATTTATCTGCAACTGATGCGTGCCAATCCGCCATGCTTAAGATATGATGTTCATAATCCATAGCTATTTATTCAAGTTGTTCCTGCAGATAAGAAGCTTAAAGCGCCCTGGCGGTTTACCACCGGGCGGGTCATGATACCCAAATATATATATGACCAAGGTTTATAACCAAGGTTGTAAAAGATAACCAAATATGGAAATATATGATAACTGTGACCTTTAGGCATAGTGTTGGCTGACCAACTGTGTAATGAGGGTAATAACCATAATCCGGAGTAGAAGTAACTCCTGTTATATGATGCCAATTTATCAAAAAACCGTTCCGGGCTGTGATAAACACCGGTTTACTCCATACTGGTGACTTTGAGTCAGAACCAGACCGGGCTGATAGTCTCCGGATTATAATTTGATCGTGTACTGACAACTTGTAGTTGACAGCCTAACCGGGTTGATAAACACCGGTTTTAAAAACATCACAAATCTTATGAAACAATGAAAACTTAGCAAAAGGCAAATAAAAACCGTTGTAGTCGAGGCTTTTCACGGGCTGCCAGGCCCCAAATTCGAGGCTTTTCATGGGCTGCCAGGCCACTGAGTTAAACCATTTTTGCAAAGCCTTTTACGATGGTCCTCAATCCTTAACCAATCATTGTTTTAACTTGACAAGTTCAAGGTCTCCATTTTAGAGTAACTTGTCAAAGTTCGAAGGGTCATACCAGGTTTACCTGGGCGGAGTGACTTACGTAAGTAGGCAGGTTAACCCGGGGTTTTAGGTGTATACACCAGGCTTCCAAGCCATGGCTTGATAGCCTGTTACAAGTGTACATTATGAGTTCATTTCGACAGCAAAGAATCCCCAAGCAACATTGTGAGCTGTTCTCAGTGGGTGCCTATGTTTGAGCTGTTGTTTTACAACACTCTCTTTGGCCCCGGATTGATGTGGCTTTGAGCCGATCAAGAGGTGTAGCTATGGTTCGGATACGACCAAGCCCCCAAGTGATGCTGTGGCATTGCGCCGATCAAGAGGTGTAGCTATGGTTCGGATACGACCAAGCCCCCAAGTGATGATGTGGCATTGCGCCGATCAAGAGGTGTAGCTATGGTTCGGGTACGACCAAGCCCCCAAGTGATGTTGTGGCATTGCGCCGATCAAGAGGTATAGCTATGCTTCAGATACGACCAAGCCCCCAAGTGATCTAATATAAAGCTTTGAGAAGCTAAATCAAGGGGTAAACAGGACGCCGCTTTGTAAGCTCCATGTAACCACACATGATGTAAGAAAAACAACAGATACCCCGCTTTAGCTGAGGTTCCGGTTTATTATATTGATCATAATATATACAATGTCATAATATGTACATAAGCAGAGCCTGTAGCTCAAGTATAGTAGGGCCGAAGATGAGCCTGTAGCCCCCGAGCCCTCCAATTGCTTGGACCCATCAAAATGAATAGTCCAATAAGTATGATCCGGCTTCTCCTCTGGCGCTTGTAATTCTGTCCAGTCATTGACGAAATCCACAAGTGCCTGAGATTTGATCGCCGTTCGGGGTATGTATTTCAACCCGTGACGCCCGAGCTCTATAGCCCACTTAGCAATCCGGCCAGTTGCTTCCCTTTTCTGGATTATATCTCCCAACGAAGCAGAGCTGACCACCGTGATGGGATGACCTTGGAAATACTGCTTAAGCTTCCGGCTTGCCATAAAAACCCCATACACCAATTTTTGCCAATGCGGGTACCTCTGCTTGGACTCAATAAGTACCTCACTGATATAGTAGACCGGCCGTTGAACCGGATATTCCTTTCCGGCCTCCTTGCGCTCCACCACAATAGCCACACTAACAGCCCGGGCGTTAGCTGCCACATATAGCAGCAATGGCTCTTTGTCAACCGGAGCAGTGAGAACCGGCGGATTAGCCAGCTGTCGCTTTAAGTCCTCAAATGCTTCATTAGCGACGTCACTCCAGATGAAGTCATCCGTTTTCTTCAGCATCTGATACAAAGGGATAGCGTTCTCGCCAAGGCGACTGATAAACCGGCTCAATGCGGCAATCCGGCCTGCCAGGCGTTGAACATCATTGACACACTTCGGTTTGGCCAAGGAGGTGATGGCCTTGATCTTTTCCGGATTAGCTTCAATACCCCGGTTAGACACCAAAAAACCCAAGAGCTTGCCTGCAGGTACATCAAAGACGCACTTGGCCGGATTAAGCATCATTTTGTAAACCCGCAGGTTATCGAAGGTTTCCTTCAAGTCATCAATCAATGTCTCCTTCTTCCTTGATTTCACCACAATATCATCCACATAGGCGTGAACATTGCGGCCGATCTGTTTATGAAGACAATTCTGCACACACCGTTGATAAGTCGCCTGGGCACTCTTGAGCCCAAAGGGCATGGACACATAGCAGAAGGCTCCAAAAGGAGTTATGAAGGTTGTCTTCTCCTGGTCTTTAACTGCCATTTTGATCTGATGATAACCAGAATATGCATCCAAGAAGCTCAAACGCTCACAACCTACCGTAGCATCAATAATTTGATCAATACGAGGGAGGGCAAAAGGATCTGCTGGACAAGCTTTGTTAATATCTGTGTAGTCCACACGCATACGCCAAGTGCCGTTCTTTTTAAGGACCAGCACCGGATTAGCCAACCACTCAGGATGGAATACTTCAACGATAAATCCAGCTGCCAAGAGCCTGGCTACTTCTTCTCCAATAGCTTTGCGTCTTTCTTCATTGAACCGGCGGAGAAACTGCTTGACCGGTTTATATTTGGGATCAACATTGAGAGTGTGCTCAACGAGTTCTCTCGGTACACCTGGCATGTCAGAAGGCTTCCATGCAAAGATGTCCCGATTCTCACGGATGAACTCAATGAGCGTGCTTTCCTATTTAGGATCCAAGTTAGCGCTGATGCTAAACTGCTTGGACGAATTGCCAGGCACGAAGTCAACAAGCTTAGTCTCATCAGCCGATTTAAACTTCAGGGCCGGATCATGCTCTGTACTTGGTTTCTTCAACGAAGTCATATCCACCGGATCAACATTGTCCTTATAAAACTTCAACTCCTCCGTTGCGCAAACCGACTCAGCATAAGCCGCATCACCTTCTTCACATTCCAGAGCAATCTTGCGGCTCCCATGCATAGTTATAGTTCCCTTGTGACCCGGCATCTTGAGCTGCAGATAGACATAACAAGGTCGTGCCATAAACTTAGCATAAGCTGGCCGTCCAAATAGGGCATGATACGGGCTTCTGATCTTCACCACTTCAAAGGTCAAGGTTTCTGATCTCGAGTCATGCTCATCTCCAAAAGCCTCCTCCAGAGCTATCTTACCAACAGGATATGCCGACTTACCAGCCACCACACCATGGAACACCGTATTGGACGGTTTAAGATTTTTATCTGTTAACCCCATGCGACGGAAAGTTTCATAATAAAGGATATTGATACTACTCCCTCCATCCATGAGTACCTTAGTGAACTTATAACCTCCCACCTGAGGTGCCACCACCAGAGCCAGATGACCCGGATTGTCAACCCGGGGTGGATGATCTTCTCTACTCCACACAATCGGCTGCTCGGACCAGCGCAAATAATGGGGCGCCGCCGGTTCAACGGCATTCACCGCCCTTTTATGAAGCTTCTGATCACGCTTGTCCAAGCTAGTGGTGAAGACATGATACTGTCCACTATTCAACTGCTTCGGGTTGCTCTGGTAACCCGACTGCTGCTGCTGCTGTTGATTGCCCTGATGATTATAGCCACCTTGGTTACCCTGATTACTTTGATTGTTATGTCCACCCTGATTACCGTGGAAGCCTGAACCGGAATTTCCTCCACCATAACCCGGCCCATGAGACCCGGGGCCCGAACCGCCTCCTGGTCCATGATCATACCGGAAAGAATTAGAATATTTGAACTCTTGCATGATGTAACAATCTTTCCAGAGGTGCGTGGACGGGTTCTCCTTCGTCCCATGCTTTGGACAGGGCTGGTTCAACAGATAAGACAAACGGTCCGGATTAGGGCTTGGCCCTCCATCGCGCTGGGGCGGTTTACCCTTACGCCGCTGGCCCTTGTCATGCATATTAGTATTCGCCACAAAGTCTAAACCATGGTCCGCCTTACGCTTGCCGCTGTTTCCATGACCCGCCGGGTTGTGGTGCTGCCCCTTGGCGTTGCCGCTCTTTTTTCCCTTCCCTGTCTTATCATCGTTAGACTCGGGATCCTTGGTACTATCAGAGTCGGCATACTTCACCAGTGCAGCCATGAGGGTTCCCATGTCATTACAATGACGTTTGAGTCGTCCCAACTTCAACTTCAGGGGTTCAAACCGGCAATTGCCTTCCAATGTTTGAACTCTTGCATTGTCAACTTCAACTTCAGGGGTTCAAAACTGCGGTGTCAGCGTTGATGCGGTCCGATGAATGCAAAATCTCCGAAACCCGGCGCACCCAATGAGTTGTTGACTCTCCTTCCTCCTGGACACAGGCAGCTAAATCCATAATTGACATGGGCTGCTTGCATGTATCCTTGAAATTCTGAATAAACCGGGCTCTCAACTCGGCCCATGACCTAATAGAATTAGCCGGTAAGCTCTTTAGCCAAGTGCGGGCCGTCCCTTCTAGCATCATGGTGAAGTATTTCGCACATGCCGCATCATCCACATCCAGCATCTCCATGGCCATCTCATAGCTTTCGACCCATGTTTCAGGGGATAAATCGGCGGTGTAATTCGGCACCTTGCGCGGGCCCTTGAAATCCTTCGGCAGGCGCACATTGCGCAACGCCGGGACGAGACACGGCACTCCCAAAGAACTAGAGGTAACTCCTGGTTCCACCGATGTGGTTGGACGAACCGGAGTAAGCTGACGGGCTTCATGCTGCACCGCTAACTCGGCCTCTCTGCGTGCCCGAGCCCGGTCCACCACCTCCTGAGCATCACCAGCACCACCAGCTGGGTTATTGCCACGGGGCGGATCACGGTTCCACGCATTGCTTGACACTGCCAGTTCATCCATACGCCTGCTGTAACTCCGGCTTGGACGGGGAGTGGAATGAATCCGATCGCGACTATATGAATAAGTCTCCTGTTGAACCAAGGCTGTCTGAAGAAGCTCCTTAACCCGACGCGTCTCGACCGCCGTCGAAGAATCGCCTTCGATCGGGATGGCCGCCAGCCGTGAAGCGGCAGCGACAATGTTGTCCATCGGGTTAGAGCAATGACCCGGTGGCGTGGGGACATGCAGTGTTACAATGTTGTTCTGACAAGGCGGATCCATCAAACGTGGCTGAACCGGCGCCTCTGCTCCAGGTGCCTCCGCCATGTTTACAACTGGCGGATTACTGGTCCCTGCTCCTGGGGTGTTAAAGAGATTTCTAGCGTCGTAAACCGGTGGCAGGCGAGATCTGTACCTCCTCTTCAGGACTTCGTCCGACGCACTCTGATCCAGCATAATCCGGTAAGCTTGTGCATCCAAAGCGGCCCGCTTCACGGCCATCCTGGTATCCTCAGCTGCTAAGTCGGCTTTGGCCCGGGTGATCTGATCTTTCACTTTCGCGATTTCCGCATTGTGTGCATCCTGATCCGCCGGGTTAACCTCCGCCATCAGCGTTGCCAACGCGTCAAACAAATCTGATAGAACCTGAGCTGGCGGTCGCACAGGGCCTCCTGCCCCGGCCGCGGTTGCCGCTGTCGATCCGGAAATCATCGCCGCTGCGGTCGAAGAGTGGAGCGCCGGTTGCATACCGGCCATGAAGATCGCAACCCGGTTTGGCAGATCAAAGGGGTCCGGAATACTGTCGCCATCGGAACAGCCCCCAATCCGGTCATCTTGTAACTGATATAACGACTCGGTCTCTCCGGTCGATGACTCGTCGCCGGAATAAACGACGGTCTCACCACCAGATTCTGATATATCCTCAGATTCCCCTCCATGGATAACTCCCACGAAGGCACGCTTCATGATAGGCTTGACCCGGGCAGATCTCGCACGCTGAGCCGTTTCGACGAGGTCGGTGCAGATGTCCGGCTCAGGGCCCAGTTCACCGATCTTGCCAATGAAAACGTGTATGCCACCAAAGGGGACCCGGTACCCGTACTCGATTGAGACGGCCTCGGGGCCCCAGCCTGCATCGTCGATGTAGAGCTTGCCGCGACGACTCTTGGTCATCCGGCCCATAGCGTAACCCTTGAGTCCTTCGAAGTTGCCCTCCAAGAACTTGAAACCATCGTGCGATAGCCCCACGGTGGGCGCCAACTGTCGTGGTTTTGTCACGGCAGATGTCCTAGAGAAAGGACTTAGTCGTGGAGCCATCGCTACGGGTTAACTTAAAGGGGTTAAAGCGGACAAGGGACGCAAGAGAGTTTTTATACTAGTTTGGCCCCTTACGATGAAGGTAAAAGCCCACGTCTAGTTATGATGGAATTGCTGGGGTTTCGATGACCAGGGAGCGAATACGCTTTGCCTGGGCCTCGAGTTATTGTCCATGAACCGCCGCCGGGTCGTCCCCTTATATACCTGGGTTGACGCCCGTCGGTTTACAGAATCCCGAGACCGGCTCATAATCGTGTCCGGCTCGGTCTCTGCTACTTCTATCTTACAACACAAGTTTACATATCAACGCCAGTTTATGTCTACAGGCCTTAAACCGGCTTTGGGCCCTGGGCCTTCATAAAGCGTCACCGTCTGTCTTCATGGACTTCAGATACAAATGAACTACTTATGGGGTTAACCCGGCTTCTCCTGGCCGGTTTACGCCCAGTGGTAATATCCCCAACACCTGATATATCTCCAGTAGACTCGCTCCTACATCTTGTGCCTGATTCATTTTGCCCCGCTGGAACAATGACTAGAAGGCATGGCGGAGGGCCCTCTAATTGGACCGGTCCCATCCTTCCACTCTAGCGCCAGCCGAACGGATTGACACTGTGGAACAAAAAGAAAAAAAGGCATGGCATGAAAGGGGGCAACTGCGGGGAGCTATCTATTTTTTTCATTTTTCCAAAGAATATACAGTACAAAAAGGTCATTCCCAAGGGAGAATAAGATGTTCTGTAAATATTTGTACATGGTAATTTCGTTGTCTATGGAACATGTCACTTCCCTCAAATCTCTTTAACTACCTAAAAGGATCAAGTTGAGGAGTTATAGCCCTTCTAGCCCTACCTGCAAATTCTATAACTCCTCAAATATATTAAAGAGGTTTCTCCTCAAATTCACCCAATTCTGCTCAAATTCGAATAGATAATGAAGCCTCCTCAATTTTTCCTCAAATCTCAGACATGACCTCATTCGCCTCCACCAACTACTCCCCGGTGGAATACCCAACCTCCTCCCCGACTACGCCTCCCATCCCAGCCCCTTCCCACCTCTCCCGTCACCGGAGACGCAACACCACGGTCCATCGTCATCTCCGATCAAGTACCACCACTAGCAAAACTGCTTATAAGTGGAAACTAACCACTGGCGGCTTGAAATATATATGCACCACTAGTAATCTAGCCAATTATCACTGGAGTGTGCAAATACATGCCCACCACTAGTGTCAAAGTACTAGTGGCGGGCGACCCATTGCACCGGTCACTGGTAACCTGGTCCCAGCTTTGCCGTCAGCCAGACTTACCAATGACGGGTGCAACACAACACCTTCCACAGGTAATCAGATACATATGTCGAGTGTCATAGCACAACCAAGACATATAATCTTAGCCCAGATTAGTTGTGGATTGAAACTACCTATGGTGGGGTACCTATTAGTACATTTTTCGGTATTTATTCTCTTGTTTGATGTGTTTACGTTATTTTAGGGTTGATGGTTTTATGGTATTGCATGAAACTGGTTTCAACTTTTTAGACTTCATTTTCTATATTTAGACATTTTACGAAAATAATTGTATTTCATGAGATATAATTCAATTTCACCTGCATATCCAGTTACAAGTTTCCAAAAATTGGCGGAAAGATATATAAGTATAAGGTAGTTAGCATACATTTAGATCCTATGAAAAAAGTTTGGTATTTTCAAACATGTAGAAGAGAATATCTGAATAGAAACTTAATTTTATGTGAATGTTTTTTAAATTTACAAAAAAAAATTATCTTAAAAATTTGAGTTTTTTTGCAGGTTTCATTATATGACATGTAGAGTATGTGGTTAAAGTTTGTATTTTTGTAACATATTATGATGTAGGTTGCCGAGAATCTGAAGACTGCCTCGGGGCACGCCCGCTACATATCGAGTTAAAGAATATGTGGTTGTTTCTTGCATAAATGATCTAATTACATACTAAAGAACTCTAATGAGATTTTTTGCACCAATTTTTGGGCATCTTCTAACATCTGTGTAGTTCAAATTTGAATATGTCCATTAAATATCTAGAAATGCATTCAATACCATAAATATATCACATTAAAGTAGAAAAGTCCCATATTTGCACATGAAAATCTAAATTGTGTATAATCAACATATAATTTAGGGGAAATAATAATAATTAAATAGTTCAGACCAGACACTTTCCCTTCAAATTTACAACTCTTTCCCGAAGACTCTCCAAGTTCTATGCGAAGTGCGACATAACTTTTTCGTAACTCTCTCAAAATTTTACCACAACCTCTAGGGGTAATACCATGACACCATACCAAGGTTCATATTTTTCAAACTTCACTTACATGTATTTTTATAATCAAAAGTCTTTTACCTCAAAAAATATGAAAAACATATGATTCCACACAAGACTACTATGACACTTCAATAAGAAATACTATGTAAATTCGAGGTGCATTACAGATTCTACAGTGGTGCATTAATTACCATGGTCATGCAAAGAAGCAACTTGGCATGATTTCTTCAATAATTTTATCTAAAGAGTAGCTACCAATATGTAGATTCTTCAAAAAGTTGGTAAACTATTAATGGTTTGAGTACTCGATTTGGTGGGGGGAACGCATAAATATGTCCGTATCCAAGCATGCAATAGCCCAACCGAACAAGCAAAATAAACTAATCTCATCTGCATTATAAATAAGAGAAGTCGGGAGGAATAAGAAAGAACACATCTAGCGCCATGAGCAATAATGTTGTAAGAACTTCGACAGAAAAAGGAGGCATCCCGCAAAACAAAAAAGTAGGAAAGGAGGTATTGGAAGTTATCCTTACCCGTGAAAATTATGTGATGCATAGGGAAGGGTCATGCCAACGATGAACCACTAGAGCATGTAGAGGGTGCTTGCAGGTCACACACTGTCTGCAACCGCTAAGCTCGCAAGTGGCAAGCAAGCTCCAATGAGACATGTTCAAATTAACGCGTGTTTGGATCTCTGCCTAAATATGTCGAACCATGCAAGGGAATTTCGCACTCAAGCTATAGCTCATATTGCTATTGCTACTTGTTACCTTCATTTACCTAGCCACCACTAAACCACAATCTAGAACAATTTCACTCAATTTTTGGTACCAACCAGGATGTATTACGGTAATAGTATGCACAAAAAGACATAACTAGGAGTCATAGAAAACAAGCAAAATTTGTTGAAATCACATCATACTTGTTCTTACCGATGGATTGGTAGTATCTCTCTTTGTGTAATAGAAACATGAATCATATGACTGCATCAAGAATCACACGAGTCTTTTGTCTCTTATGTATGTATGTGCAAGACAAATGTTGTAAAACCTAGGTATAAGATGTTGATTACAAGGCAAACTGAAGTTCTTTCTCTCCCCAGGAACAAAAAAATCATTTACCCTATGCTTGAGAATCAACAAAGTGGAAGGAAAATCTTACTCATAAATTCAATTACACCAAGCTTGATAATCTACGTTATGTAGGGTTAGACATAGGTGCATGGTTGCAACTAATCGATGTGCGGTAAGGTTCGATACACGTTCGTGTTGTTTCCTTCCTCAGTTATAAATAGCAGGCATCTTCATGTCATCATCCGCCACTCGGTCGAGATTACCCATAGCCCAGTAACTTGTCAGCTCCCCTCCCCCTCTAATAAAATGTAACAACTGTTGGTGTCTAGTGTTGTGTAGGTTCTCCACGACGGATCATTCGTGATGGGTCTTCTATAAGTGTGAAGACGACAAAGTAAGTGCAATAGTATGTGGCCATTCTTCATTTTCAAGCAATGTGAGCTCAGTGTTGGCTTAGTATTGTGCACAAAGGTTGCAACTTTTGGTACTGGGAAGAAGAATGCAATGATCTATTGATTCAATGAGGTCTATTGGATGTAGATGAACTAGTTGCCAGAGATGAGATTACAAAGGACGCAATGTCCAAGTTTCTTCATGTGGAGGTAGAGAAGAACGAAGTGTGCAGGCTAGAGAAGTCAACTGAGAAGTGTTGGCAATGAACTTGAGGACATGATGAAAATATTGATTGCACGTATAGTAGTAGTCAAGGAAGTTGTGTTTTTGTTGAAGTGTGTAATTGTTCTTGTAGTCCTATTTGGACTAGTTCTCCTCATGAAAAACGGGTGAACTATGTGCCAAAAATGTCATTTTATGAATTAGTAGTATAAAGCTTTGGGCCTGATGGTTTCCCAGCAAGATTTTTCCATAGGAATTGGGGTTTAATAAAGGAGGATATTGTTCAGGCGATCCAATAGTTTTTTATCACTGGAAGTATGCCAGACGGGATTAATGATACGACTATTGTTCTTATTTTGAACGTGAAGAATCCTCAGTCCATAAAAGATTTTCGGCCTATCAGTCTGTGTAATGTCATTTACAAGATTATTTCGAAATGCCTCGTTAATAGGCTAAGGCCGCTTCTGGATGGTATGATCTCTCCTACTCAAAGTGCTTTTATCCCAGGCAGGTTAATTTCTGATAATGCACTTATAGCCTTCGAATGTATGCACTCGCTAAGCACGTTAAAGGATAATAGGGGTGCTTATTGTGCTTATAAATTAGATCTTGCAAAAGCCTATGATCGAGTGGATTGGAAGTTCTTGGAAAGTATGCCGAGGGCTTATGGTTTTGCGCCTGTGTGGGTAAATTGGATTATGACATGTGTTACCTCCGTGAAATTCTCGGTGCGTTTAAATGGACAACTTCTGGACTCCTTTGTTCCTTCCAGAGGTCTCAGGCAAGGGGATCCATTGTTGCCGTACTTGTTCATGTTTGTGGCGGAGGCTCTCTCACTGTTACTTCAGGAAGCCTGTGAAAAGGGAGATTTAAAGGATTTTCGTCTAAGCAAAAATGGCCCACGTATATCTCATTTCTTGTTTGCTGATGATAGACTTCTATTTTTAAGGGATCCTTGGATCAAGCGGTGACCATTAAAAATATTTTGACGGTCTATGAGGACGGTATTGGGCAGTAATTGAGTCCAGATAAGTGTTCGATTCTGTTTGGGAAGAATTGTAGGTTAGAAGATCAAGTGTCAATCATGGTAGTCCTTCAAATTACTGCAGAGGGGTTTGAGGATAAATATCTTGGACTACCAGTGCCTGAAGGAAGAATGAAGGCTGGAAAATTCCAGTATACTAAAGATAAAGCGCTAAAAAGACTCTCAGACTGGATTGAACAATATGCGTCAAGTGGGGCGAAGGAAATTCAGATTAAATCCGTAATCCAAGCTCTCCCGGTGTATGCAATGGGTATATTTAAATTTATGCCATCTATTTGCAAAGTGCTAGCACAACTTATTAGGAATTTCTGGTGGGGTGATGAAGAAAATAGGAGAAAAACACACTGGCTCGCTTGGGATAAACTTACCAGACCAAAAGGAGAGGGTGGTATGGGTTTTCGCGATCTTAGACTGTTTAATCAAGCTCTCCTTGCAAAGCAGGCTTGGTGGTTGTTGGTGTTCCCAGAGTCGTTAGTTGCAAAGGTGTTGAAGGCCAAGTATAACCCCCATGGTCATCTTCTGGACAATGTGTTTTCGCAGTCGACATCAGTTACATGGCAAGGTATTATGCATGGTTTGGATTTTCTTAAACAAGGTGTTATCTGGAGAGTGGTTGATGGAACTAATATTAATATATGGAGAGATAATTGGTTGCCTAGGAAATCTGGCCTTAAAATTTTGGAAAGGAAGAGCAGAACAAGGATTAAATGGGTGTCTGACTTATTCATGAGCGGCTCAAGAAATTGGGATCAGAATTTGATAAAACATGTATTCTATCCTCACGATGCGGAGGAGATCTTAAAGATGCGTATTCAATCTTCGGGAGATGGTGATTTTGTTGCGTGGCATTTTGAAAAGAATGGGTTATTTTCTGTTCGAAGCGCGTATAAATTGGCGATGAATCTTAAGGATCGTGAGGAAGACCTGGGCCAATCTAGTGGTGCTATTAATGGGGAGAGACGGCTTTGGGATATTATTTGGAAGGCGAATGTCCCACAAAAGATCAGGATTTTTGCCTGGCGAGCGGCTTCAAATAGTTTGGCGGTTCAGGTTAACAGAGTCTCTCACAACCAAACTGACTGTGTTATCTGCTCTATTTGTGGTGTTGAGGACGAAAATTTTTATCATGCACTTGTGATGTGCCCGAAGGCTCGTGCTCTTTGTTTTGCTATGAGGGATGTGTGGAATATTCCGGAAGAAAAGATCTTTAATTTCTCAGGTCCAGACTGGCTCCTTGTTCTTCTGGATCAGCTGAATTCTCATGTCCGTGAGCAAGTTTTATTCATTTTCTGAAGAGCCTGGCACTTAAGGAATGATCTCATATTTCATAAAGGGAGGGAATCTATCTCCTCCGCCGCTTTGTTTCTGGAAAGCTATTGGGCATCTGACACTTCCTGTCATTCCAACAAACAGTCGGATTTGAGCAAGAAAGGTAAGCGGGTAGATGATGTACAAGAGGTCGTAGATACATCAGAAAGGAATCCAGGGACTTGGGAGCCTCCTTCGTCCGAGGTCATTAAAATTAACGTTGATGCCAGCTTTGTGGAGAGGATGTGCGCTGCCAGCGTGGGGGCTATTGCCAGGGATCATACGGGTCAAGTCGTCCTTTCTTCTTGGGATTTATTGGGTCATGCACGTGTGTTGAGGAAGCGGAGATTCGTGCATGCCTTGTCGGGCTCTATGTCGGTGTCAGTCTCAATAAACCCATTATTGTAGAATCTGATAGCTCTTTTGTGGTCTCCTTTCTTGCAAATGATTTTCTTGACATGTCTCCATTTGTTGATCTTAAGAGGGAAGCAAGAAGCATTATGAAGCTTACAAATAATTTCTAGATTGCCAAGTTCAATCGTGAGGAAAACATGGCGGCTCATGAGATTGCCAAGTTTAGTTTTGACAAGAGGGCGGATGGTCTTCTTTACTACAGTGTTCTGCCTTGCATGGCGTATTATGTAATGAATGATTGTAAGCACGTTTTAAGCTGATTAATATATGGGGGTGTTTTTTCAAAAAAATAAGTACTGGCTCTCTAACTCAGTGTCCTAAATAAATGAATGTGTGTTAAAAAAGGAATTAAGTTTTAGGAGTTTGATTTAGGAACCATTTTTCTAACTCCTCAAATTTGAGGAATTAAGGTTTGAGGATGCATTTTGAGGGGCTAAAATATAGGAGTTCGACTAGAGATGCCCTAAAAGTGATACTCCCTCCTTCCATATATACATGGCCTAATACATTTTTCGAGGTTGCCCTTGACAATTGATAAGATTAATAATATATGAGATGTATAATGTGAAAATTATATCATTAGAAGCTCCTTCCATGTACGGATTGGATGATGTGCTTTGTGTAACTTGCATGTCATATATTATTGCTCGAACATGTGGTCAAAGTTAGCCTAAAAAACGCATTAGCCCCTATATACATGGAAGGGGGGAGTAGCATCTTTCATGTATTTACTTCCAATATAGTTTTATTCTAGACTATTAGCTATCTTCAGATTCTTGTCCATAAAAATCCCAGCTTATTACTGATTTTGTGTGTGCTCTTTGTACGCAAAGTTAAGTAACTAGGGTGGAAAGAAGATTTTGATATGCACAAAACCAAATAACTAGGAGACATAAAAACAAATAATATTTGATGAAATCATATGATACTTTCTCTTACTTGATAGATCGGCAGAATGTATACCTATGTAACAGAATTGTTTATGGTATGAAACCATCAAACATCACACGAGTCTTTTGCATCTTGCATATATATGCATGTGTCAGCATGACTATTTAATAGGAGATGAATGGGCATGTAGCCTAGTGGTTACAGCGACCTTAGTAGCACCGCAGGTCCTGGGTTCGACTCCTGGTAGGAGAGGATTTAAACAGGTTTGGCCAAAAAAACTGTAATAAAGGACTGTACATGCTCCACACTAAATAGTCAAAATAATAATATTGGGTTGCCTGCCTCGGTTATAAACACGAGGCACTTACATGTCATGTACTAACAATGTAAGCCTGAGGGATGTAGCTCAGCCGAGTCTGTAACCAAACTCAATCATTTTCTCATTCTGAAACTGCATCAATAGAAGACGTGGATGGACTTGCACTTTGTTGCCTTCCCCGGTTATAAATACGGCGCCTACATGTCATGTCTGGATATATGAGCATGAGGGATGTAGCTCGGCCGAGTCTAGAACCAAACTCATCCTTTTTCCATTCTGAAACTGCATCAATGGAAGATGTGGATGGACCAACACACAACATCTATCCCTCGACACGGTGGTTCACTAGGAATTGGAGGTGTCGGGAATTCACTTGAGTGGCATTACGAATCTTTCAGTACACTAGTCTCTTGAGTCTTGACTCTTGAGCGAGGCAGCACATACAATTCCATATGTTCTCTTGGGTCTGTTCATTTTTATTAGGTGATCAACGGAGCCAAGTGCTCAGTTGCCCTAATTCTCTTGCCTCTATATGCAAACAGAAATGAGTTGTGGATGTCGGGAAAAACCATATAGCCCACAAACGCAACTGAGGTGCCATAGCGGTATGGGTTTCAATTGAAAATCATATTATACTTGGATGTTTGTTCCAAGCAGTAGGCCTTTCGTGGTTTGTTGAATATATAGCATTAACCAATATTGCTAGCACCACATATTTGCTTATCCCGGTCCTTATGCATGTTTGATCATGGTCCAACACAAAATTCATGCGTTTTAAAACATATTACAAACAAAACATAAATGTTACGTATTCTTGAATATTTCATGGGTCATACAAAATGGTTGCACCATTTTTTGACATTTCATCGTTGACAAAAATTAACAGGCGTTGTTTCTTCACCGCCATGAATCACAAACTCTATTATTATTTTCATGTTCAGTTCATGAAAGCAATATTATGCATGATTTAAATGCTCAACTTTTTAAAGACTCGTCTTGTACAACTCATAGGCACGCTTACACACACATACTCACGCACATCCAAATATGAGCGCCTTTAATAGACTGGATTTGTGGGGCTTGCATGAGACTTAGTTTGCACATGTCGAAAGAGTTATACTCGTGGTAGCCAGAAGTCACTTTGCTTTCCGGAGGCGGCAGTTTGGACTTCTCCCCCCTCTCCCTACTTTCTTACAGGTGAAAGGCTGAAAGCACTTGTGTGTCACAATTTTCTTGAAGGCACCATCATGGGAGCGTACTTAGGGTGACGCACACCAATCCATGGGGTATGGATGGTACGGCATGGTAGCCAGATTCTTTTCTGCATGTTGAAGGTTTCGTGGCCTCGATGGTGGTGCTCTGCTCACAACGTGAGCTAGATTCGATCAGGGGTTGTGCTCGGAGGCCTCTCCTTGGAACTTTTGTATCTTGATGTTTCCTTTTGTGTGTTGGGTGGTATGGTATTGCGTTGCATTGCCGGTTGTAAGGCTCTCATTAACAGGGAAATGCCTTCTTCCTAAGAAAAAGGGTACGATTCAGTACATGTTGAAATATGAGATGGGCCTAGAGCTCATACGACAATTTCAGATTTAATCTCTAAGGTCCCATGTAGGTGGCATGACAAGGTAGTGGGAAGTTTAGTCCCACCCCAGAAGTGGAAGGAGAGTTGGAGTGGTTTATAGGGGATTCTCTCCCTCATGCTATTGGAGCTTGAGAAGAAAAGAAGCCCTCGCGCACTCCTCCTCCGCTCGCCCCGACGCACCGCGCCGTGCCACGGGTTGCGGGATTGAGCCGAGCCGAGCTCCTATGCGCTTCTTTTTGCCGGTCAGGAACGGAGAGTCTTTGACAGGTAGGGCCACGATCTGAGACGTCGGATCATGGGCTACCGACTTGGACGTGGGTTCAGCCCACGTCTCTCCACGCGCGGCCGCACATATATATGTGGGGCGCTGCCAACCCTAGCCGCCGCGAAAACAGAACGCATCTCCATCTTCGCCTCCACGCCCACGTTGTTCCTCTGCTGCTGCTGCCGCCAGCGACTCCGTCCCGTTCACCGCGTACACGGTTGACGGGAGAGCAGGCCTCCGAAACCCCGCCTCTCCGGATCCTGTACGGGAGAGGGGCGATTAGGTTTTTGGGTAGCGACTACGCGACTGCTCGCTTCTGTTCATCTACGTCCGCACCACCTTCGTCATCACCATGTCGACCGACGCCGACCGTGCCGCCGCTGAGAAGGCCGTGGCTGACAAGAAGGACGCTGAGGATGCCGCGGCTGCTGCCACCGCCACCACCGCCGCGTGGCCGATTGGAGGGTATACATCGTTTATCCCTCTAGTGTGTCTTTCTGTTGTAGCAGTACTAGCAACATGCGTAGATGTTTCTACTATGTGTGTAGTACATGCTCTGTTAGATCGTAATTAGTGTGTTATCAATGCTGTCCATGTCATACTCATGATTCATTCATGGATTAATTTAATCCAAAAACTGCCTATTTTCTCATCAATCCAAAAACCTAATCTGTGTAGGAGTTTTTCGAATTCTGGTTTTGCTGCTGCACTGAAACCGTCCCCGTTTACGGGGACGTACTTTAAGCGTTGGCAGACTAAAACCACCTTATGGCTCACGGCCATGAACGTGTTCTGGGTCGCCGGTGTGACTCCCACAGGAACGATCGCTCCTAAACAGGATAAGGCGTTCAAGGAGGCCACTGTCGTGTTCCTCGGGGCAGTTCTGAGCGTGATTGGAAATAAGCTGGTTGACGCATATTTGCATGTGCGGTCTGCCAAAGACTTGTGGGAGGCGCTCGAATCTAAGTCCGGGGCGGCCGATGCAGGGAGCGAGATGTATATTATAGAGCAGTTCCACGATTACAAGATGGTTGAAAACCGTCCTGTGTTGGAGCAGGCTCATGAGATAATATGCATTGTTAAGGAGCTTGAGCTTCTTAAGTGCGAGTTACCGGGCAAGTTTGTCGCGGGCTGCATAATCGCTAAGCTCCCCAATTCCTGGAGGAACTTTGCCACCACTCTGAAACATCAGAGGCGTGAATTCTCCGTGGAGGATGTCATTGTCCATCTGAGTGTTGAGCAGAATTCAAGGGCAAAGGACTCGCACGGAAAAGGGGTCGAAGGAACTTCTGTGGCCAATATGGTGCATCAGAAGAACTCCAATTCCCACAAGCCCAAGGGAAATAACGGTATCCAACAGAGTGCCGACTTTAAGAAGAAGGGTAAGAAGACCTTCAAGAAGAACAAGAAGGATGAGGGCTGCTTTACTTGTGGTTCGGTTGAACATTGGGCCAAAAAGTGCCCAAACAAGTACAAGAAGCCAGGGCAGGACTCCAAGTCTGTCAATATGATTGTGATCAACAATGAGAGTGGTGGATCTGGGTACGGTAATTTATTTGCTGTATTTTCAGTTTGGCCGTCCACGGATTGGTGGGTCGACACAGGTGCAGGTGTTCATGTGCGTGCTGACATTTCATTGTTTTCTTCTTACCAGGCCACAGGTCACGGGTCCGTACTGATGGGGAATGGCGCGAGTGCTTCTGTTCTTGGTGTTGGCACGGACGATCTGAAGTTTACTTCGGGAAGGATCGTGCAGCTGAAGAACGTGCAGCATGTCCCCGCCATCAAGAAGAACCTCGTTAGTGGCTCCCTTCTATGTAGAGAAGGGTTTAAGTTGGTATTCGAGTCTAATAAATTAGTTGTTACGAAATATGGACTATTTGTTGGAAAGGGTTATGAATGCGGAGGCATGTTCCGCCTTTCTCTTGCAGATCTATGTAATAAAGTCGTGAACAATATTCATTTGAGTGTTAATGAATCTGAAGTCTGGCATTCACGTCTTTGTCACATTAGTTTCGGCGTTATGACGCGGCTAGCAAAATCGAATTTAATCCCGAGTTTCACTTTAGCCAAAGGTTCTAAGTGTCATTCGTGTGTGCAATCTAAGCAACCTCGCAAGCCTCACAAGGCAGCAGAGGAGAGACACTTGGCGCCACTGGAACTCATACATTCTGATCTTTGTGAGATGAATGGTGTGTTGACTAAAGGTGGAAAGAAATATTTCATGACTTTGATAGATGATTCCACTAGATATTGCTATGTGTATCTGTTAAATACTAAAGATGAGGCTCTACACTACTTCAAAATCTATAAGGCAGAAGTTGAGAATCAACTTGAAAAGTAAATTAAACGAGTCCGATCAGATCGTGGTGGAGAGTACTTCTCGAAAGAGTTTGATGCCTTTTGTGCGGAACACGGCATTATTCACGAGAGGACGCCTCCCTACTCACCCCAGTCAAACGGGGTTGCCGAGCGGAAAAACCGTACTCTAACTGATTTGGTTAACACCATGTTAGATACATCGGGTTTATCCAAGGCATGGTGGGGGGAGGCTATAATGACATCATGTCATGTCCTGAATAAAGTTCCGACAAAGGATAACGAGATCACTCCTTATGAGAAGTGGACCAAGAGAAGGACAACACTCTCGTACTTACGTACTTGGGGCTGCTTGGCGAAAGTTAATGTGCCGATCCCCAAAAAGCGTAAGCTTGGACCAAAGACCGTGGACTGTGTTAATTTGGGCTACGCTATGAATAGTGTTGGCTATAGATTTCTAGTAGTGAAATCTGAGGTACCTGACATGAAGGTCGGTACAATCATGGAGTCTAAGGATGTTACATTCTTTGAGGACATTTTCCCCATGAGAGATGTACAAAGCACTTCTAGACAGGAATCTGAGGAGACTCCTGAACCTGCCATTCCGATGGAATATTATAAACAAACACATGATGAAAATCCTGAGGAGGATAATGAGGAAACCCTTGGTAGGGGCAAGAGAGAAAGGACTGTAAAGACCTTTGGTGATGATTTCTTCATATACCTCGTGGAGGATAATCCCACTTCTATTTCAGAAGCGTATGCATCTCCAGAAGCTGACTACTGGAAGGATGCGGTCTGTAGCGAGATGGATTCCATCATGGCTAACGGGACTTGGGAGCTTACTGAACGTCCTTATGGTTGCAAACCATTGGGATGCAAGTGGGTGTTCAAGAAGAAGCTTAGGCCCGATGGTACGATAGAAAAGTACAAGGCTAGGCTTGTGGCCAAGGGCTACGCCCAGAAAGAAGAAGAAGAAGATTTCTTCGACACTTATTCACCTGTGGCCAGACTGACCACCATTCGAGTATTACTCTCGTTGGCGGCCTCGCATGGTCTTCTCATTCATCAGATGGATGTTAAGACGGCTTTCCTGAACGGAGAGCTAAAGGAGGAAATCTATATGCAACAGCCTGATGGCTTTGTGATAGATGGTCAGGAAGGAAAGGTGTGTAAGTTGGTGAATCTTTGTATGGCCTGAGACAAGCGCCTAAGCAATGGCATGACAAGTTTAATGAAACGTTGACATCTGTTGGCTTTGTTGTTAATGAGGCCGACAAATGTGTATACTATCGCTATGGTGGGGGCGAAGGAGTTATACTGTGTTTGTATGTTGATGACATACTGATATTTGGGACTAATCTCAAGTTGATCGAGGAGGTTAAGACTTTCCTATCTTAGAACTTTGAGATGAAGGACCTTGGAGTGGCTGATGTTATCTTGAACATCAAGCTATTGAGAGATGATGAGGGTGGGATTACACTTCTGCAATCCCATTATGTCGAGAAGGTGTTAAGTCGCTTTGGATATTCGGACTGCAAACCATCTCAAACACCATATGATTCTAGTGTGTTGATTCGAAAGTCTAAAGGCACAGCTATAGATCAATTGAGATACTCTCAGATTGTTGGTTCACTCCAGTATCTAGCGAGCGCAACGAGGCCTGACATCGCATTTGCTATTAGAAAACTGAGCCGATTTGTTTCCAAACCGGGTGATGTACATTGGCATGCTCTTGAGAGAGTTGTGCGCTATCTGAAAGGTACTATGAACTATGGACTTCACTGTACTGGATACCCGTCGGTACTTGAAGGGTATAGTGATGCGAATTGGATCTCTGATGCTGATGAGATGAAGGCCACAACTGGGTATATGTTTACTCTTGGAGGTGGTGCTGTTTCCTAGAAGTCTTGCAAGCAAACGATCTTAACAAGATCGACAATGGAAGCAGAATTAACAGCATTAGACACATCGGGTGGCGAAGCAGAATGGCTTCGAGATCTGTTGATGGACTTGCCAGTGGTTGAGAAGCCGGTTCCGGCCATCCTTATGAACTGCGACAATCAAACAGTTATTGTCAAAGTGAAGAGTTCAAAGGACAACATGAAGTCCAACAAACACATAAGAATGAGATTGAAAGCTGTCAGAAAATTGAGAAACTCCGAAGTGATAGCATTGGATTATATCCAAACATCTAAGAATCTGGCAGATCCCTTCACTAAAGGGCTATCACGTGTTGTGATAGATAGCGCATCAAGGGAGATGGGTATGAGACCCACATGAGTTGCCATGGTAGTAACCCAACCTATGTGATCGGAGATCCCGTGAAGTAGGACCTGGGAAAACAAGCCAGCGGTGAACTATCGGGTGGTAGGTGCGACATATGCCAGCGGGTGGCTTATCATTGTGGGAGCCAATAAGACGTCGCCGGTGCCTGGAAACGGGATGAGGCGAAGACATGCACGCCGGCGAATCTTACCAAGGTTCGGGGCTCTCCGTGGAGATAACACCCCTAGTCCTGCTCTGCGGGGTCTCCGCATGATCACTAGATCGAAATGAGTAGCTACAAGTGCTCCTTGAGCTGTCGTATTCGAGGGAGAAGAAGAGCAAGGCTAGCTCTCACTTTCCTCTCTATATGGTGTGTGTGTAACTCTATGAGACCAACCCTTTGCATGGGTGCCCCGGGGGGTTTATATAGGCCTACCCCCCGGGGGTACAATTTGTAATCCGGCTGGGCGCGGGTCCCAGCCGTCAGTGTCCGTGTTCGCCAGCTTCTCCGCCGGCCATTGGGGCCCGCCGACTGGTGGGTCCCGCCGGCTGCCGGCCTCTTGGTCGACAGGCCGGCCCCACCGCCTGGGGGTCTTGTCGGCGGCTGGTTACTGTAGCCTCGCCCCTGATGACGAGGGCTTTGTCGAGGTAAGCGTGGCTACAGTGTGCCGCCTTGTGGGCTCTCACTGTAGCCTTACCTCGTCTTGTCTCCATACTGTGGCACATGTTTCGAGGGAGGGGGTAGCCGGCTTCTGGGGGCCGGCTACGCCCCCGGCCGACTAGGGGAGTCCGGGCTGCCTTCGAGCGTCTCTCTGGCTAAAGGGGCCCGCCACCCGCGGGCCGTACTGGCGTCTGTCGTGGATGACGTTGAGGCCAACATGGCTACAATGCCGCGCCGGGCGGGAGATGGCTGACCCGTACGGCGTCCTGTGGCCATGCCTGCTTCGGGATTCGGGGGTAGTGGGCTGCATCGTGGCCACGCCCCGTCTTATCTCCGTTATGTGGGCGTAGTTTTGGTGGGTGCGGTCTTGGTCGGCTTCTTGGAGTCGGCGTTCTTCATGGCCGGCTCTTGGGAGTCGGCGTTCTTCATGGCCGGCTTTTTGGGAGTCGGTCCTTTTGGTGCCGGCTTCCTGGAGTCGGCCATCTCGTAGCTATCTTGGGGGAGGTTTCTGGGAATGGGTCGCCTTCTGAGAGTCGGCCCCTGGGACAGCCGGCAGGGGGAAGGCGGCCCTGTGCCTCGGATGCTTGAAGGCTCAAATGGCCTGATAATTTCTTGAGAAGCCAGGGGGAGTCGGTTAGGCTACCCGTGGCTATTTACTCCGACATGAACTGAGGAGAGTAACTTTACTAACCCACTCCGTTGGAGATGCGATACTCTCGGAAACTGTATGGAAGGATGACTACTATCTTAATGTGTTCCAAGGCTTATATGTATAAGCAAGATGCTATCCTACAGAGCGATCTTTGGAGGAACACACCTATATGAGCCCGACTGCTGGTCACAGTCTATGAGATTGGGGTGATCTCTAGCAAGCTCATGAACAGGCCAGGAGTGTGACTAATATGCTCCACCCGAGGGGTCGGCCTTCGGCAACCTCGTATCAGTGAGACTTGTGGTGAAACTTCTTGATGCCAAACTGACAATTCAAGGCATAGTCCATTGTTTAGTTGTGAAGGAGTGTAACTACTTGGTCTAGGTGGAGCTCAACCTTAATCGGTCTCCACTGAGATGCTGGTATATCAAAACAGCGTTTGGAACAAAGGACAAGTGGGCCCCTGAGATCTGGTGGGGGATTGTTGGAATATGAGATGGGCCTAGAGCCCATATGACAATTTCAGATTTAATCTCTAAGGGCCCATGTAGGTGGCATGACAAGGTGGTGGGAAGTTTAGTCCCACCCCAGAAGTGGAAGGAGAGTTGGAGTGGTTTATAAGGGATTCTCTCCCTCATGCTATTGGAGCTTGAGAAGAAAAGAAGCCCTCGCGCACTCCTCCTCCTCCGCTAGCCTCGCCACGCCACGCCACGCCTCGTCACGACGCGCCGCGGGTTGCGGGATTGAGCCAAGCCGAGCTCACTCCTATGCGCTTCTTTTTGCCGGTCAGGAACGGAGAGTCTTTGACAGGTAGGGCCACGATCTGAGACGTCGGATCATGGGCTACCGAATTGGATGTGGGTTCAGCCCACGTCTCTCCACGCGCGGCCGCACATATATATATGTGGGGCGCTGCCAACCCTAGCCGCCGCGAAAACAGAACGCATCTCCATCTCCGCCTCCACGCCCACGTTGTTCCTCTGCTGCTGCTGCCGCCGGCGACTCCGTCCCGTTCACCGCGTACACGGTTGACGGGAGAGCAGGCCTCCGAAACCCCGCCTCTCCGGATCCTGTACGGGAGAGGGGCGATTAGGTTTTTGGGTAGCGACTACGCGACTGCTCGCTTCTGTTCATCTACGTCCGCACCACCTTCGTCATCACCATGTCGACCGACGCCGACCGTGCCGCCGCTGAGAAGGCCGAGGCCGACAAGAAGGCCGCTGAGGATGCCGCGGCTACTGCCACCGCCACCGCCGCCGCGTGGCCGATTGGAGGGTATACATCGTTTATCCCTCTCGTGTTTCTTTCTGTTGTAGCAGTACTAGCAATATGCGTAGATGTTTCTACTATGTGTGTAGTACATGCTCTGTTAGATCGTAATCAGTGTGTTATCAATGCTGTCCATGTCATGCTCATGATTCATTCATGGATTAATTTAATCGAAAAACTGCCTATTTTCTCATCAGTACACATGTGCGTTGTTGCCTACCTTGGTTATACACATGGAAGCCTCTAGATGTCATGTAACAAGCATGATGGATTTAGCTAGGATGAGTCTAGAACTAAACTCACCCTCTTTTCCCCTCAGAAGTTGCATCAACAAGAGACAAGGATGATACAGTATCGTAGCGCATCAAACAAAAAAATATTAATAAGAAATATATCCTAACCATGATTTTATATTGAGATTCAAGAAATGAATTAAATTTGTGACAGTATGATACTAGTGAATGATAATATGCATTGGGGGAAGGGGTAATATCATACTCTAGTGATCCCAAAAAAAAGCATACTCTAGTGGCATGTGTATGATACTAGTGTGTGGTAGTACACACTATGGGCCCGTCTTAACAGACGAGTAGCAACCAACATGTAAATCCTTCAAAAAACTTGGTGATCTATTTAAGGTTTGAGTATTTTATTTGGTAAGAAATCACATATATATTCGAGTGCGAGTGCAACAGACCTGCCGAACAAGCAAAATAAATAAATCAATCTCGTCATCACTAAAATTAGAGAAGTCATGAGAGAGATAAGAAAGAAAACAATGAGTGTGATGAGCAATGTGAAGGAGAGAACTCCAATAATTTTTTCCCACCTATGATTTGTGTTATGTGATGCACTTCACGGACAAGGGTCATGCCAATGATGAACCACTGGCGCAGGTAGAGGATGTGTGCAACTCGACATCCTTTCTGCAATGACTGTTCAGATCAGCTGTTAAATGACCACTCTCTAATACAAATCACGATCAAGCAAGGACCACTATGAGGTGATCTCTTAATTTGGAAGAATTGGGTTAATTGTAACAAGTCTAAAACTCCGTTTCGGATTGCTATAGAAATTTATTTATGATTCCATTTTTGTTGTTGGGGTGAGTCATGAACTGTGGGTGGAATAAAAACAAAGTCAAATCCAAGCGTATTTCGGTCATATTCTTAGAATCACTCGGTCCAAACCTTTTGATGCAGACTGCATTAGTAAATGATACTCGGGCCCTAACTAAACATGACCATACAAATACAACAAAGACAATGGGACTCACTACAAATATCTTGTGAAATTGGGATCCAATTTCAATATTGAATTGCAAGACATCTACATGCTGAATTGGGCCATCTGTACGTTCTCGTAAATTTGCCAACAAGCTAGTTAGGTCCATAAAATCAAGGTCACTGGTTTTGGTTTGATCTTTGTACTCAAAGTAAACAAAACAAGACCAGATAGGAGTAGCCGACACCGTTCGTTCATTACTGCATGTTGTTCTGTCTCTAGGGAGGTTACGGTGTCCGCTGCTTTTGGTGGTGTGGCGGCGGTGAACTTGCAGATCCAGGGTTGCTGGAGTATGGTGTAGGACAGGAGAAATCCTTCTCCAGCTGTGCCCGGAGGCTGCAGCACTGCTGGCTTTCTGCAACGATATCCATGTTGAAGGTGTTGTGGTGGTCCTCTTTCCCTATCCTTCACTCGATGTCTTGGCTCCGGTGGTGGTTGTTGATGGTGGCGGCAGGCTGTTGGAGAAGCATGGCTATTGTGGCTCGGTAATTGGCTGGACATGACGCTATGATATGGGGTATGGTGAGCTCCAGGTGAATACCCTCGCACCAACTTCGGTTGATGCCGGCGACGACGGTGTCCTAGGATGTCGTTGCCCTCTTTGGAGGTGTTTTCAAGGAGCCCCTTCACCTCCCTATCATTCGGGTCTAGATCTCTCCGGGTGAAAACCTAAGTTTCAGCTTTGGTCGGAGCGAGCGGCGGCGGTACCAGTCGGTCATTCCATGGGGGTGCCTCGTGTTTGGAGGTCTAGTCTTCTGCCGGATGGTAGTGCTGCGTGTTTTCTCGTAGTTTGGTCATCGTCTAGGTAGGTGCACGACCTTGGGGACGGCGTAGAAGCCAGGATGGCGGCTCCAGAGTTGTTTGTAGGATGTTGGCTCTGGTCACCTGAGTGGTAGAGTTGATGGCTCGGCTGGTGCGCGACCTCGTGGCCATTGTGTATATGTTCTTTGTAAGCGGAGCGGCGGCTCCAGGTTGTGTTATAGGGTATCGACTCTGATCGCTTGGAGGCGGAGTCGTCAGCTCGATTGGTACGCGACCTTTGGCTGGTGTGTATTTCTCTGTTGTATCGGTTCTAGGGCTGCAAGAAAAGCTCGAAGCTCGTGAGCCGCTCGAGATCGACTCGTTTTTTGACTCGACTCGAGATCGACTCTAAAAGAAACGAGCTGAGTTTGAACACTTTGTGTAGATCGACCGAGAAACGAGCCGATCTTGAGCCAATGTTGGTCGCTCAATTTTAGCTCGATAGCTCGACAAAATATCATTATGTTAAATGATCATGCCATATATTAAATGGAAATAAGATAATTTGTTACCATATATGTTGTTCATAATTTTTTTCCATTTTATTTTTACCAATGAATATGGAAACTTAATTAAGTGCAGAGAAGATTTAGGTCTAATTATGGCACGTGGTCGACTATGTGTTAAATATACTATATTTTTGACAAAGGTTCCTAGTATATTCGCCTTTTTTTTGTTTTTCATTCCTAGTTTTATAATTTTTACCATCTTATTTAGCTCGAAACTAGCTCGAGATCGACTCGAGATCGTTACAAGCTGAGCACGAGTCATGTTCTACAGGTCGATCATGAGCTTCGCTCAGTTTGAGCTCGCTCGAATTTTCATATGAGTTGAGCTGAGCCAACTCCAACTCGCTCGAGCTCGACTCGTTTGCAGCCCTAATCGGTTCGGCCAACTTTCCTTACTAACTGGTCAAAAAAAATCTAATCAATTCTCTTCTTTTATATAGAAAGGTAGAGCTCTCGCTGATTGCCCAGAAGATGAAAAAAAACATGAATAATACGACTCCATCAAGCGTCACAATAGTCCTCCGGCTCTTACATGTGCGTGTAGGACAAATGTTTTGAAACAGAGGTATAAGAGAATCTACAGCAGAACCTCTCAAACCCGCCTCATACGCCCGGGCGGGCTGCTCGGTCACTTACCGGTCACGTTTTTTCGACCTAGACGGACGCCTTAAACGGGCCTGAAATGCCCGGGCTGACCGGCACCCCCCATATCGAGCCCAAATATGGGGCGGATATGGGGGCGCCCGAGCGCGCCCAGGCACGCCCGCCACGTCGGACCCGGCCCATGCTGGCTCACTGCTACTTCTTGAGTTTGTGTTGTTTTTTCCCTTGAAGAGGAAAGGGTGATGCGGCAAAGTAGAGATAAGTATTTCCCTCAGTTTGAGAATCAAGGTATCAATCCAGTAGGAGACAACGCACAAATCACCGAATACCTGCACAAACAATCAAGCAACTTGATCCCAACGCGATAAAGGGGTTGTCAATCCCTTCACGGTTACTTGCAAAAGTGAGATCTCATAGAGATAGATAAACGATAAAGTAAATATTTTTGGTATTTTTGGTTTATAGATCCGAAAGTAAAAGATTGCAATATAGTAGATCAGAAACTTATATGATGGAAAATAGACCCGGGGACCATAGGTTTCACTAGAGGCTTCTCTCAAGATAGCAAATAATACGGTGGGTGAACAAATTACTGCAGGGCAATTGATAGAAAAGCGCAAAGTTATGACGATATCTAAGTCAATGATCATGAATATAGGCATCACGTCCGTGTCAAGTAGACCGAAATGATTCTGCATCTACTACTATTACTCCCCACATCGACCGCTATCCAGCATGCATCTAGAGTATTAAGTTCATAAAGAACGGAGTAACGCATTAAGCAAGATGACATGATGTAGAGGAATTAACTCAAGCAATATGATGAAAACCCCATCTTTTTATCCTTGATGGCAACAATACAATACGTGCCTTGCTGCCCCTACTGTCACTGGGAAAGGACACCGCAAGATTGAACCCAAAGCTAAGCACTTCTCCCTTGCTAGAAAAACCAATCTAGTTGGCCAAACCAAACCGATAGTTCGAAGAGAATTACAAAGATATCAAATCATGCATAAAAGAATTCAGAGAAGATTCAAATAATATTCGTAGATAAGCTGATCATAAATCCACAATTCATCGGATCTCGGCAAACACGCCGCAAAAAAGTATTACATCGAATAGATCTCCAAGAACATCGAGGAGAACATGGTATTGAGAATCAAAGAGAGAGAAGAAGCCATCTAGCTACTAGCTATGGACCCGTAGGTCTGTGGTAAACTACTCACGCTTCATCAGAAGGGCAATAGAGTTTATGTAGAAGCCCTCCGTGATCGAATCCCCCTCCAGCAGGGTGCGGAAAAGGTCCCTAGATGGGATCTCACGGGTACAGAGGGTTGCGGCGGAGGAAAAGTGTTTTCGTGGATGCCTCTGGTGGTTTGGGGATATTTGGGAATATATATATAGCCGAAAGAATTAGGTCAGGAGGGTCATGGGGGGCCCACAAGGGTGGGAGGCGCGCCCTACCCCCCTGGGCGTGCCCTCCATCCTTGTGGCCACCTCGTGGCTCCTCTGACTTCATCTCCAAGTCTCCTGGTTGTCTTCTGGTCCAAGAAAAATCATCGCGAAGGTTTCATTCCGTTTGGACTCCGTTTGGTATTCCTTTTCTGCGAAACTCAAAAAGTAGGAAAAACAGGAACTGGCACTGGGCTCTAGGTTAATAGGTTAGTCCCAAAAATAATATAAAATAGCATATTAATGCATATAAAACATCCAAAATAGATAATATAATAGCATGCAACAATCAAAAATTAGAGATACATTGAAGACGTACCACTCATCCCCAAGCTTAATTCCTGCTCGTCCTCGAGTAGGTAAATGATAAAAACAAATTTTTTGATGTGGAATGCTACCTAACATATTTATCTTTGTAATTTCTTTATTGTGGCATTAATGTTCAGATCCATAAGATTCAAAACAAAAGTTTAATATTGACATAAAAACAATAATACTTCAAGCATACTAACAAGGCAATTATGTCTTCTCAAAATAACATGGCCAAAGAAAGCTTATCCCTACAAAATTATATAGTCTGGCTATGCTCCATCTTCATCACACAAAACATTCAAATCATGCACAACCCCGATGATAAGCCAGGCAATTGTTTCATACTTTTGATGTTCTCAAACCTTTTCAACTTTCACGCAATACATGAGCGTGAGCCATGGACATAACACTAAAGGTGGAATAGAATATGGTGGTTGTGGAGAAGACAAAAAGAGGAAGATAGTCTCACATCAACTAGGCGTATCAACGGGCTATGGAGATGCCCATCAATAGATATCAATGTGAGTGAGTAGGGATTGCCATGCAACGGATGCACTAGAGCTATAAGTTTATGAAAGCTCAAAAAAGAAAACTAAGTGGGTGTGCATCCAACTTGCTTGCTCATGAAGACCTAGGGCAATTTGAGGAAACCCATCGTTGGAATATACAAGCCAAGTTCTATAATGAAAAATCCCCACTAGCATATGAAAGTAACAACATAGGAGACTCTCTATCATGAAGATCATGGTGCTGCTTTGAAGCACAAGTGTGGAAAAAAAGGATAGTAACATTGCCCCTTCTCTCTTTTTCTCTCATTTTTTTCTCTTTTTTCCATTTTTTTGGGCCTTCCTTTTTTATTTTGGCCTTTTCTCTCCTTTTTTATTTCCTCACATGGGACAATGCTCTAATAATGAAGATCACGCTTTTATTTACTTGCAACTCAAAAATTACAACTCGATGCTAGGACAAAATATGACTCTATATGAATGCCTCCGACGGTGTACCGGGATGTGCAATGAATCAAGAGTGACATTGATGTCTGCTAGAACTACGTCTGTATTTCCCCAAAGAGGAAGGGATGATGCAGCACAGCGACGGTAGGTATTTCCCTCAGTGATGAGACCAAGGTTATCGGACCAGTAGGAGAACCACGCAACACTATATGACCAGCACCTGCACTCAAATAACAAATACTCGCAACCCAACGTGTAAAAGGGGTTGTCAATCCCTTTCGAGTAACGGCACCAAAAATTGGCAAACGGACGAGAGAGAGTTGTAAATATTGATAGATCGAACGCCAAATAAAATAAAGTGCAACAAGGTATTTTTGTGTTTTTGGTTTAATAGATCTGAAAATAAAAGCAAAAGAAAATAGATCGCAAAGGCAAATATAATAAAGAAGAGAGCTGGGGGCCATAGGTTTCACTAGTGGCTTCTCTCGAGAAAATAGAAAACGGTGGGTGAACAAATTAATGTTGGGACCGCCTTTTCAGTTTTAAAAAAATAAAAGAAAATGATGGAAATGTCAAAAAAAAATAAGTTTCCCATGTGATATGTGGTCTAGTTGTTGGGAAAATTTACAAATATGAATTTCGACTTTATTTGCAAAATCTCTCTGGAATTTAGTAAAATGGGCACAACTTTTGCATACGAACTCGGATTAAAAAGTTTTTATATGAAAAATCATCTACTCAAAAAGTTACATCCGAATTCAACAGGGGGATCCCCGTTGAAGATTTTTAGAATCCCCAAAAACCTAATAGAATAAAAGATACGGGGCTTTTAAGATCTAGAGGGGGAAATGGAAAAAATTTCAAACTTAGTAATGGCGCACCATTTGCTAGGTGCGCCACTAGTAACAGAAAAAAATGGTTTCGAATTTTTTTTTGGAAAAAATGTTCAAAATATGATACGTAATATGACCGGGAAGTTTGGAATATTTTTTCAAAATTTCATCACACTCATGAACATGAACAAAGTCCTAGACATCAACAAGGTTTAATAGGATTGATATGATAGATATATCAACAAGTGCCTGTTAAGTGAGCTGGTGCTGGGGTTGGATAGAACTGGGGTTGGATAGAACTGAGAAGTTAAGCGTGCTGGGGCTGGAGTAGTGTGAGGATGGGTGTCTTTCCGGGAAGTTTGACCACGGAGTGCGATTTGACTTGAGATTAAGCATATTGACCCGAGATTAAGCCATAGTGACCCGAGATTAAGAAAAAAAAGGAAAAAAATCTGCAAAAAAAAATTGAAAAAAAATTGAAAAAAAATCTGAAAAAAAATTTGTTATGTGGTGCGTCATTACTAAGTCAGATAGTAATGGCGCACTTCTAGGCATAGTAATGGCGCATTATGTGGTGCGCCACTATTATCTGGGATACTAATGGCGCACCAGAGGTGCGTCATTACTATTTGTTACTAGTGGCGTGTTAATAGTGGCGCACCTATAGTGCGCCATTAATAGCAAAAACTAGTGCGCCATTAACAGCCTTTTTTCTAGTAGTGGAGTATTCTAATAAATCACGATTCATGCGTGTACCTCTCAAAAGGTGTGTACAGCAAGGATGATTGTGGCAAACTAAAAAGCAAAGACTCAAATCATACAAGACGCTCCAAGCAAAACGCATATCATGTGGTGAATAAAAATATAGCCTCAAGTAAAGTTACCGATAGATGAAGACGAAAGAGGGGATGCCTTCCGGGGCATCCCCAAGCTTAGGATCTTAGTTATCCTTGAATATTACCTTGGGGTGCCTTGGGCATCCCCAAGCTTAGGCTCTTGCCCCTCCTTATTCCATAGTCCATCAAATCCTTACCCAAAACTTGAAAACTTCACAACACAAAACTCAACAGAAAATCTCGTAAGCTCCATTAGTATAAGAAAATAAATCACCACTTTTGGTACTGTTGTGAACTCAATCTTTATTTACACTAGTAGTATGCCCGTGCGTTGCCACGGGCTTCTGAAATATATTGCTGAAGGTATATAAAATAATCCATGTAAAATATCAGAGGAAGAAACAATATAGCATGGACACAATTGCATAATAATTGAAGTCTACTTCACTTGTAATGTAAACTCATAACAAAAAGGCAAATTGATGATGTATACACATAAATCGATGATCCAACTAAAAATATATTACAAATTATTCAAATCTACTTGATGCGCTTAAGAAATTCTCGCACAATATCAAGAAAGTTTTTTTCTTCATTCGCATGATGCTTGAGCAAGTATAATAAAAACTGTTTTCTCAACTCATACCCATCATGCAAAAATAATAGTAGAATGCCCATGTGTTGCTACGGGCTGCTACAGACAACAATGCATATGAATGAATCAGAGAAACAATTAAAGTCGTATTCAACGTCAAAGCTTATTTTTTTTCCTCGTACGTCCGAATGTGTTCGGACATCAAATGGGCTACTATAACCGTCTTGATAGTCCGGGTGCCCCAAATCCGGCCCATATGTAAGAAAGAAATGTTGCTATCCAGACTATTCGTGATGTTATCTCCAACATGTGAAACCAACGCAAAACCCCACCACCACAACACACCCTCTCCTTTTCTCGTCGGACCCTCCCCTTTCCGTTCTGTTTCCCGCCGTAGTGGGTGACGTCCGCCTCACTTTCACCATGACACCCTCTCTCCTTCACACCATACTTCCTCATAGACCGCTAAGGAGGAGTCCCCTGTAATGCCTGCCCCGCTCTCCGCCATGATCCCCTCCCCCGTGTCCGTGTGTTTTCACCACTGCCATCAAGAGGGAGGAGGTATTGCGCCGCCTGTGGCGCCCCCAAAGCCAAGAATGCAAATTTGTAAGTAAACATACCAAACCCAACCTCCGTCCCGCTCACTCTTATCACAAAATCCATCAACTTGTATGTTAAGTGAGCCGGTGATCAATATCGCCGTGGCCGGCCAGCAGCAAGGGATAAGGGCGGCAACCACCTTCCCATCTTAGTGCTAGTACCTCCTGGTTCTATAATGGACCCACCCTTCATCCCAGGCTCTACAACGACAGCTCCACACTCATGTGTTCTCATGGAAAAGAAAGCTATGCATAAAAATGTTCGTCTAGAGCATGAAAAATGTCAATGGTTCTCTCCTCTTCCCTCCTCGCGCGCACATGCCTGATTCAATCAGATATTAGTGAATAAACCAAATAGATAATTAAACGACATGTCAGAAGCACACACACACAACACACACTATATATACATGGTAATACTATTCATCACCCAGGGTGGAGTATAAGTTATTCTTCACCCGAGCTAATATTACAATCGGTTCATAAATAAATTTCATTTTGTTTACGGAGGGAGTACATTAGTAGTCTTTTTAGAGATACATGAGTATTTATTCCTAGTAATAGCAATTAGCAATTTAGCATAGTACAACCATAATCTTGGAGCCATCTATCATTTCAATAATAGGTAGTTGCTATAAATGCAATTATGATGACTGTGTTAAGAATTTGCACAGAGCAACCCTTTTACAAACTGAACAAAATAACAAGTCAATCCCATCCACACTGCAACTGATTCATGCATTAAGGAATGGCACACAAAGTAAATAGGAATGCAAACTAACAACAAGGGACGACAACATGGATGCTATCTTATTCCTTTCCAGGTGGATAGCAACCATATCTGCCGGGATGCATGAAATAGTCCTATTCTTTGCAACTTTTTAAAAAGCTAAATTTAATCCAAAAATAATTATGAAGAGAGGCTAGTAAGTAAACCTAAGTCATGACTAAACTATTGAAGGGAGAAAATGATTGTTTTTTTCAAAGATGAATAACACAGTATAATAAGCAGTGGCATTGTGCAAGCATCGACAGCAATACAAATAGGAGTAGCCTCTCAATCCTTTGCTATCTCTCTAAAGCTCTCTACTACTCTCTTTTATTCCTCTCCCAAGACCACACACGGCAGCAACAGCACGCTCAATCTCTCTTCTTCCTCCCAAAATCAGCAGCCAATCTCTCTTCTTCCTCTCAAATCGAACATCAATAGCCCAGGCACCGCCGACCACCACACCTATCACCTTCCGCAACCGCCTGGTCGTAACTGCTGCTGCTAGCGGGCGTGTGTAGGAGGAAATCAGGCTGCCCCAGCCATAAGTTGAATTGCCCGTTTATTACTGAACCAGAAAATTACATATTTTATATTTGATCAGCAACCTGCTTGGATCATCAAGAAAATAGCTTAGCTTGCCCAGAAGACATGTAAATTGCTAGACGTGTTCAAATTATTATCTACATGAATCTAGACGTGTTGTTGAGGAATATATGAAAATGGTACATAGTAAAAGTCATAATTCTGTCCCAATTATCAACTTTTTGTACTTCACATACAAATTTAATTGATAAGAAATAAACTAATCAAGGCAGCCAATTTTTTTACCGAAAAGTCTGTCGGTTAATGTTCTCTTCATCCACCATGACCTACTCTGTTTTCCTGCAAAATCCACAACAACAAAACTAATCTTTGTTTCTATGATGCATGACATTGAATAGATAGCACAAATGGTCAACCGAATAGTCATCTCACGATCCAAGTGGCCAAGCCCTTCTTCCATCTCCTCCCGCCCGGTTAATCACATGCAAGATCTTTATATATAGTTAGAAGCAGATGCATTGCTAGAACTCTTTAATCAATATAACTTTACTATGTATTTCTTTTCTCTTTATCCCTTCTTCCCTCTCCTCCCGCCCGGTTAATCTTCTCTAATTATTTGTTTTCAGTTTTCTTGTCAAGCTTCTAGAAAAAAAATCAAAATGCTCACATGAAAGAGAAAACCGATTATTTTAGAGTGGCAAAGAAAATTGAAAGATGAGACGATACCTTGATAATAATATGTGCAGATCCACTTGTGCGACTGCTTGGGTCATTGTTCAAATACATTCCCCAAATGGGCTTGCTGTTCATGGATCACAATTCAACACTTGCATTACACTTGAAATGGATTTAATCAGTCAAGAATTGTTTAATCACAAAGCATGGCCGACAGTTCGAGTAGTCTAAGGTGATGATATACGAAATTAATAATAATATAGAGCAATTATAATGCCTTGGGTATAACTTCCAAACTATCCCGCAGATCTAGGATTATCCTTAATGGCACTTATACACAATAGTAAGTGATTTTACTATAGAAATTATAAAAAAAAAGTGATTTGACTACAGTGATTTATTAAAAATATGCTATTATGAGGATCAGATGTGCTCAAACAAGTGTTTTCATCATTCCAATTCCCATTGAACTGATCCTTGATTCTTTTTTAAGGTAATGTTGAGTAGGAGAGTCTCCTGTATATTTCATCAAGTAGCTGATCCTTGAATCTGGTGCATACCTATAAGAAAGAACACATATTTATGTATATTCCATCAAGTATATGTCAGAAATATCAACAAGCGAAGTTGAATGTAAACCTGTGCAGTTTGACCTCAAGTCCCACCATCCTAGAAACAGATGGATCATCATCCTTGTGAGTGTGTATGGAGTGCTTTTCATCCTTGCTCTAGAAACAAATTTGTATATATGATTTTATTCCAGCATACCGCCCTTGATATGTTTTGCTTATGTAGAAATGCTTTAAAAAATACTCATACAGATTTCGTTCTTTATGTGCTGAAGTAAAAGTAGCTACTATCCATATAAACACAAGTGATTCTGTTCATCTAAAACACATCAGGAAATGTAAACAAAAGACATATTGGTGAAATTTAGATCTTAGACTGAATATCTGAAACAAACAACAGGAGCAAGTCTCAGTCCAAAAATACTGCCTACGGCTAACATGTTACAGAACATAAAACACACCTAATCAAGTGGCCACCTAGTCACAGTAGCTCATGTGTTTTTTAAGCTCATTCCTGGAGAAACAAGACATCCACTTTAATAGTAAACTCACACTATTTATTTTTTCGAAACATGAGCGCTGCTCATATGAAGTAGGATGCATGTACGACATTAATTCAATGTTCAGTTAGTCGAAGGAGAGAGAATGTCAGTGTAAATACACATAGAATCCTATCGGTTCTCAATGTTCCGGAGAAAATGATGTTGGCAGGTTGCTTTCAACATCATTATACCGATGATGTTCTATATAAGACCTCAACCATCGAGCGAGATTAGAAAACGTTGATATTTGGATTTTTATTTATAAAAATTCTTTGAGACCCCCCACATTCCAATTACCATGAATCATTCAAGTAACCTCTGACCGATAAAATTCGAAATGTTGAGATTAAAAATAAAAACAGTTGAGCAAGGCATTAGATTGCAAAACTTAATAACGAAACATCATACAAATTACGACACCTACAGGATGGAGTAGGAGCTCACCTGGAGCTTAGGTGTTTTGCCCGCCATCTACACTCTGAATAAAATGGACGGCGATGAGCAAGGGGAGGGTCGAGAGGGCAAGCGGAGGAGCACGCGCAAGGGATCAGACCTGCTGCAAATTCCTGCACAAAAGGCGGCCCTCTACTTAGTTTCTGTAGATTCAGGCTCTAAAGAAAGTCAATACACAAACCAACTGAGACCATCAGTTTCAAGCTTACTCGAAATAAGAAAATGGTACGTGAATAATATCTCTTATAATATATCTATATTAGTCAAATCCACCGATTGATAAAAAATGGAATATGTTTCAGTTAACGATATCGATAGAAAAATTTCTGTGTGTGCTCAGTAGGCAAAGGATACGCAACATACATGTCCTCTGAAGCTAATGTGAAATCATCTTGAGTAATAGGCAACCACACCATAACAGGATTAATAATTTTTGAAGCAAGCTAGCAAAATCTGTGAATAAGTATTACTGTTCAGACGAAGACAAAGGAGAGAAGTAATTATTATTAAAATTTAGTGTCATTTTGAGAAAATGACCAGACAATAGCATGATTTTAAAAAGTATTTGTGTGCATTTTAGTGTGCATGAACTATTGGTTTTCCATTGGAATTTTTTTATGCTTTAGAGCCGCCCCACCTTATTTATTTTTCGTTCTCCACCATCCAGTGAATATTATCGAAGTCATCCCAGTTGTCTCTTCCACAACTCAAAAGAATTACAAAGATTTTCATACAAAGTTTTCAACCTTATCAAATTCTGAACCAGCAACAGATTGCTTACCTACTATTTTTTATATTATGAAAAGACGAAGATAGTCTTGCCCACACACATTTGGGATTTTATCGGTGGATGCAATCAATGTACAAGTCTTCTATTTCTTGGATCAGGCCCAGTCTACATTAATATGAATAAATGCAGCTCTAATCTTTTTTCTTCTAAATAATATGATCAAAGAGTGTGGTTATAGTTTACTTATTTTAGGGATAGTGGTTATATTATACAGAGACGCAGCAAAAAGGAGCTGCCGACAGCCCAACAAACAGAGAGGGAGATACTCACCCAACATGGGTATGAGCTCCAGATCAGCCACAATTAGGGAGGCACATTATTAGTATAAGCTTCAGATAAGCACATGCAACTCTCACTTCATATAACAATACTACAGAATAAACAAGCAAAAACGAGGTCAATTACTTCATGAACTGAAAGCTCTAAAGGTAATATGTAATTTTCCCTAAATTCTCAAGCAGGCATTTTCGCCTAAAGCCAAACTGATGAAGATTTACTTAAGTAAATTAGAGAAATGTGAAAGTATCTTACAAGAATTACCTATGGTTGACACCTGCAACTGCTCATCGGATGCCAGCAGCAGGTAAAAACATTTAACTTCTTTTGGCTTCTTTGCTTGCTTTGGTGTATCATTGTATATCAAAGTCCCTAGGACTAAATTTCCTGGATGAAATCTGTACGCGGACATAAGCAAAAATCACAAGTAAGTGCAAAGAGAGAGAACGGAGAGGACAGAACAATTAGCAGCACAAAATTTGTTGCTCCGAGTGTGTCAGAAGCCAAAAACTGATGAAATGGCTTCCTAGAGTAGGGTGAAAACTTACGGAGTATGTTGCCGCTCTATTATAAAGATGATGGCATTAGCTACATGAAACTTTTAACTCCAGCATTAGAACAGGATAAACAACTCTAAACTCTATAAGTTCATACGATGTATAATTAGTCAATAAAATGATCAAATCCACATAGTATTGTCCATCCATACATGTTCCCAAGTTTTACACATGATTAAATGTAAACAAAAGAGCCACAGGTCTAAAACTCTATGTACAACCATCATTAATATTTTAGTTATATAAATGGCATAAAAAATCAAAGTGCACTTGTATTTACACATGATTTCTCTTGCTCCTTGGAGCGCCTCTCATTCATATCCATTTTTGTCAAGAGACACCCAGAGTAAAACACAGATCATAAACAAATCCAGCAAGATAGGTATGATCAGTTCTCTAGAAAACAAGAGGATATAATAGAGTGGAAGAAAATACTATATGCCACTGTTTTAGTTTCCAGAAAAAGACCGAACTTTGAATTTGGCCTTCCGATTGCAGCTATGAGACGAATGGCTACATCAAAATTCAGAACGCCTAAAAATTTATAGAGGGATTGCGGCAAGAATTTAATGTGCGACAACTCCCAAGAAATTAAATGGAACAAAATCATTAGCATTATAGTTCATTTTGGTAAATTTTGCACCTTGGAATAAACTCCAGATCGAACAACTCCATTATTCTCCTGCATACCTGAATAATGCGAAGAATTTTTGGCCCTGTTTGGTTTCCCTTTTTCAGCCAGATTCCGCTGTATGGCAGCCAAATCGTAACCAAAGAGCGAACGGTTCCGAATGTGATGTGAAGGATCAACACCTCCAAACCAGGCTAGCTACCGCTAGAGATCATGACACCTAAAAGAATAAAACAATTCCAACAGCATCCAAATCAAGCTAGCTATTAATCTCACAAAAGATGCATTCTCGAAATTAGTCTTTCGTAAGGAATCGTATATTATCCAACTTCGTTACATAGGACTTGTGCTGACGAAGCATATACCAATCTCACCTCCATTGTGAATCTGTAAACGTGCAAATGACAGTCGATGCCATCATTCCTACAGATGACATCTGTGATGTAGTGCACTGGCAGAGCCCTCTGTACTCTCCTATCCTGGTCATGCTCCTTGTTGTTTCTACCACCATATCCTTAGAAGTAGATAAAATCTTATTTCTGTATGTGCTTACGTACAACAAATGCTCCTAAGCTAAACAATTCAAAGAATAAGAATTTTGAGAATTCTCCGTAGGGCATATCCAAGCATTGTGCACAACAAAAGATAGTGAACTGAACACCATGTTTGGATAGGAAGCAGAACTAAATGCATGAAAAATCACAGAAATACTAAGAGAGGCATAGCAACCACATGCATAAGAATTAACCAGAACGGCTCATTGCTAAGAACCTGCGTATCTATACACACACAAAGAATCAGAAAGAGCCCTCTAGCTTACTATATAGGGCATAAATTGCATATCCAAACCTCAAATGGGTTAATTATCTCTCAGAGCTACTAAACAGTTAGAAGATTCTTTGCATCAGTTATGAAGATCCATGATTAACCCTTTCTCTTTGGATAGAGGTTGTTTCACTAATGCTCTTGATCTGTTCTTTTTTCAAAGTTAGGAACAAGGTAGTACCATGACAAAAACTAAAAGGAAACACACCATCATTACCATGAAAAATATGACGTACCACCAGAAATTGATCATTGGATTATCGAAACATACCATTCCCCCTTGATGGGTGTTCAGAGGCGTGCACATAAGAGAATACCACCAACATGACCAACCTCGCTGATTCCAACACCAAACAGCTTACTCAACCCATACTTTGTCTTCGGAAAGATGACAACTTCTTGGACACAATACAAACATATAAGGATGTTTACAAAAAGTGGTCATAATCAACTCTAATTCAGAACTTGTACATTGAATATATAAGTGTTGATAATCTCTTGTAATTCAGAGCTAGATACAGTAGTATTCTATTCTGAAATTGCACATGAAGTTGCACACAGCCTGCACATTGCACATACAAATAGCACACACAGATTTCAGCATCCATTGCACTACAAATATCACACACCGTGGCCTGCTACACTACTATTTGCTGCACAAATTTCACTAATCAAACATTAGCCTATTGCATTACTACTTGCTGAAGCCACCGAGAATACTGTGTTGGCTTAAACCCTGTCTCCCTCGCCCTTCTCTGAATTTAGTCATTTTTCAGATAAGTGTCGCTAGACACATTCAGTTTCGTCAGTAGCCAGTCGTTTTTCCATTAGCAGTTTTTCCTCGCCAATTGGTTGCGTTTTGTGCGCCTTGGCTTAGTCGTAGTAGGCCCAGCACGAAGCTCGGATCATGGGGATGGACGTGGTCAGTAGTGGAGCACGTTGCTCAGGCACGATCGTGTACTCTTGATGAATAAAAAGGGTAAAACAGAAAAGCTGCAGATGTAGAGCGCGGCACAAAAAAACTTCAGTGTCTCTGCGTGTTCTTCCTCTCTGAATTCTCTCTCTCCCACGACCGAGCTAGAGTTTAGGGAGACATACTGAAGGCACAATCAACAAGAACATCACAAAATCGTAAAAGAGAGCTTCGCCTCCTGAATTTTTAATTAAAAAGAATTAGGGATTACAGATTGATCAATTATAAAATGTCACAACCTGAATATGTCACAAAGGGGATTGCGAATTAGACTACATATCCAGTCCATTGACCAAACTGAAACTAAAATTAATGTCCCCCTAAATTTAAGCAGTGCTAAAATCCCTAATAAAATCAGTGCATTTCGACTTCAGAAATGACATTAAAACTGAACAACTATGAATTGAGTAAGAAAAGAAGACAGCTACACGCACGTAGACGTACCTGGAAGCAGGTGACGTTCTGGAAGCAGTGGAGCTCCTGCGTGAAGTCAGGGAGGCCGATGTGGTGTGGTGGAAGATCCGGTTGAAGGTTGAGGGTAGGGTTTGGGGCGTCTCCGTCCGTCCATGGCTGCTGCCGGGCCGGGTCGGACCTCCATGGCCGACCTCCCTCGAGGACGGACGCAGATTAGGTCAACGACGGCGCGCTGATGCCGCCGTGGATCTAGGCGCTCTCTCTCCCTTCCCTTCACTTCCCTTGCCTTCCCTTCCCTTGGGATTCCGTTGGGAGAGGAATAGAAGGTTGGGGGCGGCGGCGTAGGGGGGCGAGGAGATCGCCGGCGGCGGGGTTGGATTGGGGTGCGGCGGCGGCTGCGACTGGAGACGGGAGACGAGGTAGGGCTAGCGAGGGATTGGTTCTATCGCGACGGTAAAACCAGCGGAGGAGAGGTGGTGGACCGAACAAAAAAACCTACGAAAAAAACCGAACGATAGTGGTGGGATGAAAATAAACCCGGAACGGAAACTACCAACTGAGACATTAGGAGTAGAGATTGGTGTAATATCTACTGTATTCCAACTTTTCCATGGTTCATAACCCCCGATACTACCAACAGATTCATCAAAATAAGCAAACAACACATAGAAAACAGAATCTGTCAAAAACAGAACAGTTTGTAGTAATCAGTAACTCTCGAATACTTCTGTAACTCCAAGAAATTAGGACACCTAGGCAATTTGTGTACCAATCCAGTGCAAAAAAAATCAAAGCAAAAGCACGCTTATGTGAATTATGAAAATTATTTTTCTGGGCGCAAAAGTTTCTGTTTCTCAGCAAGATCAAAACAACTATCACCGTACGCTATCCCAAAGGTCTTACTTGGCACAAACACTAATTAAAACACAAAAACACATCTAACCAGAGGCTAGATGAAGTATTTATTGCAAAACAGAACCAAAAAGCAAAGAACAGAAATAAAAATTGGGTTGCCTCCCAACAAGCGCTATTGTTTAACGCCCTTAGCTAGGCATAAAACACGAATAGATCTAGGTATTGTCATCTTTGGTATGCAATCCATAAGTGGCTCTCATAATAGATTCATATGGCAATTTAATTTTCTTTCTAGGAAAGTGTTCCATGCCCTTCCTTAACGGAAATTGATATCTAATGTTTCCTTCTTTCATATCAATAATTGCACCAATCGTTCTAAGGAAAGGTCTACCAAGAATAATAGGACATGTAGGATTGCAATCTATATCAAGAACAATGAAATCTACGGGCACATAATTCCTATTTGCAACAATAAGAACATCATTAATTCTTCCCATAGGTTTCTTAATAGTGGAATCCGCAAGATGCAAAATTAAAGAACAATCATCAAATTCACGAAAACCTAACACATCACATAAAGTTTTTGGAATTGTGGAAACGCTAGCACCCAAATCACACAAAGCATAGCACTCATAATGTTTAAACTTAATTTTAGTAGTAGGTTCCCACTCATCATAAAGTTTTCTAGGGATAGAAACTTCCAATTCAAGCTTTTCTTCAAAAGATTGCATCATAGCATCAACGATATGTTTAGTAAAAGCTTTGTTTTGATTATAAGCATGAGGAGAATTCAACATGGGTTGCAACAAAGAAATACAATCTATTAAAGAACAATTATCATAATTAAATTCCTTGAAATCCAAAAGAGTGGATTCATTGCTACTTAAAGTTTTGACCTCTCCAATCCCACTTTTATCAACTTTTGCATCAAGATCTAAAAACTCTGAATCATTGGGACGCCTTTTAACTAAAGTTGACTCATCTCCAGTACCATATTTATCAAGATTTATATTAGAAAACAAAGATTCAATAGGAGTCACATCAATCACTTTAAGATCTTCATCATTATTTTCACGGAAACTAGAAGAACACGTTTTTACAAACCAATCTCGTTTAGTAGGCATCTTAGCGGTTCTTTCTTTGCACTCATCAATGGAAATTCTCATGGCTTTGAGAGACTCATTAATATCATGCTTGGGTGGAATAGATCTAAGTTTCAAAGAATCAACATCAAGAGAAATTCTATCCATGTTCCTAGCCAAATCATCAATCTTGAGAAAATTTTCTTCAATCAAAGCATTGAAATTGTTTTGCGAACTCATAAATTCTTTAACACTAATCTCAAAATTGGAGGGCATATTATTAAAATTTCCATAAGAATTTTTGTATAAATTACCATAATTATTAGAGGAATTACTAGGAAACGGCCTAGGATTAAAATTACCTCTATACGCGTTATTACCAAAATTGTTCCTACCAACAAAATTCACATCCATAGATTCATTATTATTCTCAATAAAAGTAGACAAAGGCATATCATTAGGATCAATAGAAGCACTCTTGCTAGCAAATAATTTCATAAGTTCATCCATCTTTCCACTCAGAACATTAATCTCTTCAATCGCATGCACTTTTTTACTAGTGGAAGATCTTTCGGTGTGCCATTGAGAATAATTAACCATAATATTATCTAGGAGTTTAGTAGCTTCTCCTAAAGTAATTTCCATAAAAGTACCTCCCGTGGCTGAATCTAGAAGATTTCAAGAAGCAAAATTCAATCCGGCATAAAAAAAATTGTATAATCATCCACAAATTCAAACCATGAGTAGGGCAATTTCGTATCATCAATTTCTTCCTCTCCCAAGATTGTGCAACATGTTCATGATCAATTTGCTTAAAGTTCATAATATCGTTCCTAAGGGAGATGGTCTTAGCGGGTGGAAAATACTTGGAAATAAAAGCATCTTTACACTTATTCCATGAATCAATACTATTTTTAGGCAAAGATGAAAACCAAGTTTTGGCACGATCTCAAAGTGAGAACGGAAATAGCTTCAATTTAACAATATCATTATCCACATATTTTTTCTTTTGCATATCACATAACTCAACGAAACTATTAAGATGGGATGCGGCATCTTCACTAGGAAGGTCGGAAAATTGATCTTCCATAACAAGATTCAGCAAAGCGGCATTAATTTCATAAGATTCCGCACTAGTGGCGGGAGCAATCGGAGTACTAATAAAATCATTATTATTGGGGTTGGAAAAATCACACAATTTGCTATTCTCTTGAGCCATCGTGATAAAGCAAGCAATCCAACACGCGAGCACACAAAAAGCAAGCGAAAAAGACGAACGGAAGAGGGGCGAAGAAAAGGCAAGGATAAGGGCGAATCTTTTCGAAAATCGTTTTAGAAGTGGGGGAGAGGAAAACGAGAGGCGAATGGTGAATGATGTAATGCAAGAGATGAGAGTTTTATGATGGGTACTTGGTATGTCTTGATTTGGCGTAGATCTCCCCGGCAATGGCGCCAGAAATTCTTCCTGCTACTTCTTGAGCTTGCGTTGGTTTTTCCCTTGAAGAGGAAAACGTGATGCAACAAAGTAGATATAAGTATTTCCCTCAGTTTGAGAACCAAGGTATCAATTCAGTAGGAGACAATGCACAAATCACCGAATACCTGCACAAACAATCAAACAACTTGCACCCAACGCGATAAAGGGGTTGTCAATCCCTTCACGGTTACTTGCAAAAGTGAGATCTGATAGAGATAGATAAATGATAATGTAAATATTTTTGGTATTTTTGGTTTATAGATCAGAAAGTAAAAGATTGCAAAATAGTAGATCGGAAACTTATATGATGGAAAATAGACCCGGGGTCGTAGGTCTGTGGTAAAGTACTCACGCTTCATCGGAAGGGCAATAGAGTTGATGTGGAAGCCCTTCGTGGTCAAATCCCCCTCCGGCAGGGTGTCGGAAAAGGTCCCTAGATGGGATCTCACGGGCACAGAAGGTTGTTGTTAAGGCATGTCTCTCTCTAAGTAGTTTTGGTGATTGATGACAACGCCTTTGCGGACTAATCGTGTGCATTGAGTATTTTAGAGATTCATCCTTTGGCATGAGACGATTCCTTCCCCTTGGAGTTTTATGCGAAGACGGTGTAGCTCTTTCGTTTCAGTTTTGGTGGACTTGTTTCGTAGGAGTCACCGTGCTATCAAGAGGGGGCCCGCATTGGATAGGCTAGGGTGGAATCAACAAGTACACATCCCCTTTGCGCCCACTGAGCCTTCCCGCTTCGATGGAGGGTCCTTCGATGCTTCCTGTGTGAAATCTGGTCCCAGCGGTAGTACCGCAGAACCCAGCGGTAGTACCACTTGAGAGCCACAAGTGGCAGTGCTGCTCCACAGCGGTAGTACCGCTGGGGGCTCTCAGTCATAGTACCGCAGCTGTTCTGAGCTCCTACCGCGTCGACTCGAGCGTGTCGCCTCTCGTGTCGGGTTTTGCGGCACTGGCAGTGGCAGTAGAGGTGGTAGTACCGCTCGTAAGCGGTAGTACCGCCCCTACCACCGTTGCTAGTACCGCCCTGGGTCCAGGTCCTGCTCCGCCACTGGCCTCCCTCTGTTTGCACGGCAGTACCGCGAGGGGGAGCGGTAGTACCGCTATCCCCAGCAGTAGTACCGTTGCCCCCAGCGATAGTACCGCTCTGTGCGAGGCTAAATGGGGGTAACGGTTGGATTGTTTCCCCCTTATAAAAGGAGGTATTCTTCTCCAAGTTGACTTACCTCTTTTCCCCCAAGCTCCATTGTTGCTCCAAAGCTCATTTTCGCCCGATCTCTCTCCCTAGCCAATCAAACTTGTTGATTCTTTGGGAATTGGTTGAGAAGGCCCAGGTCTACACTTCCACCAAGAGAAATTTGATTCCCCCCACTAATCCCTTGCGGGTCTTGTTACTCTTGGGTGTTTGAGCAACCCTAGACGGTTGAGGTCACCTCGGAGCCATATTCCATTGTGGTGAAGCTCCGTGGTTTCGTTGGGAGCCTCCAATTCAGTTGTGGAGAGAGCCCCAACCTTGTTTGTAAAGGTCCGGTCACCGCCTCCAAGGGCACCAATAGTGGAATCACGGCATCTCGCATTGTGTGAGGGCCTGAGGAGAATACGGTGCCCTAGTGGCTTCTTGGGGAGCATTGTGCCTCCACACCGCTCAAACGGAGACGTACTTCCCCTCAAAAGGAAGGAACTTCGGTAACACATCCTCGTCTTCACCAGCTCCACTCTTGGTTATCTTGTACCTTTACTTGTGAAAGCTTATATTGTGTTGTATCCCTTGCTTGCTTGTGTGCTTATTGTTGTTGCATCATATAGGTTGCTCACCTAGTTGCATACTAGACAACCTACTTTGATGCAAAGTTTAAATTGGTAAAGAAAAGTTAAAAATTGTTAGTTGCCTATTCACCCCCCCCCCCCTCTAGTCAACTATATCGATCCTTTCAATTGGTTTCAGAGCCTCATCTCTTTATTAAGGACTTTGCCGTCCAAAGAGTATGGTTGACGCCATAGACGGTGAGGAGGAGCACCCTGGTGTGATTCCGTCCTCGTCTACGGCCGATGGGGGAACCTCGGTCTCACGTGAGGAGTTCAATGTGGTGTTGGACACATTGAAAACCTCCGTGACGGCCGAGGTCAAAGGCATGCTTAAGTACTTTCTTGATGGTCTTAAATTATCCACCGCACCGTTGGAAGTGGTCGATCCCACTAACAAGGTGACGGATTCGAACTCCGACAAGGGGGAAGCTACTAGTGGCAAAGTTCCTTTATCTAGTGGTAGAAATGGTAGTGGCATCTTTGCCCATGTGGAACCTCCACTTACTTATGGAGGACCGATTCCCTCTACTCATTTAAATCATGCCGGTTCTCCTCCTAAGATTGTGAAAAATGAGGATTTTGACGCTTGGGTCTATCGCTTTAAGCGTCATTTAAACCATGTTAATACTAATCTTTGGAGAATCATTGAAGAAGGTTTCTATCCGCATGACCGAAGCAACTTCACCCCTAGAGAAGCCGCGGATAATCAATTCAACGAGAATGCTCTCTTCATCATCCAAGATGCAATTCCACCAAAGATATTGCACATCTCCGACCCTTCACCGTGGCCAAGGAAGCATGACACCATGTTCTTTCCCTTTACAAGGGAAGCGCAAGCATTCAACGCTCCAACTATGAAGTGGTGCAAGATGAAGCCGATGAGTTTGCAATGAATGAAGATGAAGAACCTCGTGAGCTTTACCGGAGATTAACCACTCTCGCGGTGTCGCTCCGAGATCATGGGAGCAAGGATACGGATGACAATTGGATCAAGCGCAAGTTCCTCAAGGCCATGATGCCTTACCACAGGGCCATGTCCTCCGTCATCCGTCAAAGGCCGGACTTCCACACCTTGTCCTCAAGTGAAGTGTTGGATGAGTTTGTGGCAATGAGGATCTTGGACAAGACCGCCGACAATGCCGTGTTGCGTTCTCAAAGAGCAAAGAAGCCCAACCTTGCCTTGAAGGCCAAGGTTAGTGTGGAAGAAGAGGACGAAGAGGAAGAAGAGGAGAGCAATCCCGAAGATACAAAATATGCTTATCATGAGCACATGGCTCTCGCTTCAAGGCAATTTTGGAGCAAGAAGAACACGAGGCCCAACTTCAACAAGAACAACACAAGTGGCGCGAAGGGCAAGCAACGAGTGAGGACTTGCTATAATTGTGGCAATGTGAGCCACTTTGTTGCGGAGTGCCCATATGAGAAGAGGGAAGACAATGGTGGCAAGCTCATCCGAAAAGACAAGGCCAAGTCCTTCCCCAACAAGAGCAACTTCACCAAGAAGACTCCTCCCAAGGGGTTGGTGGCACAAGAAGAGTACAATGAGGATGATGATGATGATGAAGACGGTGAGTCGGTTGCCATGGCCTCCGTTGCCATTGCGACAACTCCACGGGTGTCTCTCTTCGACTCACCCAATGAGAACATCACCGCCAAGTGCCTCATGGCTAAAGCCACCAACAAGGTAACCCCCAACATCAAAACCACCATCATTACTAATCCTTCTTTGACGGATTGCATTGATGAAAATGAGGGGTCTAATGAGGAGGAAAATGAATTTGAGTCATTTATGAGTAAGCTTAAGGGTAAATCCAAGAAGCACTTTGTTGCTCTCTTGGAACAACTTGGTGAAGCCAATGACATGATCGAGGCTCACGAAGAAACCATCTCTAAGATGGAGGGGCATAGTCGTGACTATGCCGATGAGATATCGGATCTCTCTAATGCGCTTGAGGAAGAGCGCGGTCATCGTTTGGCTCTTGAGGAGTCACACAACGTTGACCATGCTAAATTGAAGAAAGATCTTGATCATGCTCTTGTTGTATCTCGTGTGCTAAATTCCGAGAAGGCCAAACTTGGGGTTGATCTTGCTAGACTCAAGGAGGAGTTTGATATACTTGACAAGGCTCACAAGGCCTTGAAGGGTACTCATGCTAGCCTTAAAGAGTCTCATGATCAACTCCAAGTGAAGCTAACCAAGGAGAAAGCCACTTTTCCTCATATGGTTTTAATTGATAATGCAAATGCTACTAACCCTTGTTGTGAGCATATGCATCTTGTTGAGGAGAATGCAAAGTTGAAGGAGCAACTTGAGAAAGGCCTTGTGTCTTGCATACAAGGTGAGAAGAACCTCAACGACCTTTTGAGCAATCAAAAGGAAGTTGTGGCCAAGGAGGGAATTGGGTTCGCACCCAAGTCCAAGAACAAGAAGAATAATGACAAGGCCAAACGACCTCCTCCTCTCAAGCAAACTTTTGTGAAAGGAGGGAGAGGGTGCTTCTAAGGAGAAGAAGAACAATGTGAAGGGTGGCGGTGTCAAGAAGGGCAATGCCACCCCTTCCAACAAAGCCGGCGACTTTAATCCTTCTTATGTGTTATGTCGTGCTAGTGATGGACATGTTTATGCTAAATTTGTTGATTCTCCTTATGAGTACATTGAATGGTCTATTTGGGTTCCTAAGACCCTTGTTACTAACATCAAAGGACCCATTACAAAATGGGTACCTAAAACCAAGCATTGATCTCTTGTAGGTGTTTGCTTCCGGTGGGGGATCATGGTTGCTCGATAGTGGAGCCACTAATCGTATGACCGGAAGCAAGGACTTGGTGGTAGACGTGCACAAGATTCCATCTATGCCAACCAATGTCGAGTGGGGTGATGCCTCGACTTCTAAGGTATTGGGACTTGCCAAGGTTGTCATTTCTCATGATCTCACGATCGAGAAGTCATGCTTGTTGAGTCCCTTGCATACAATTTACTTTCCGTTCGTCAACTTGCACTCATGGGCTTTGCCACTTTCTTTGATATTGATACCGTGGCCCTCTTGTGGAGCAAGACTCTTAAAGTAGCCTTTGTTGGACATGTCGAGAACGGTCTCTATGTGATTAACTTTTCGGAGCGACCCACTAAGACCGCGACATGCCTAATGGCTAAAGTTGACGTGGGATGGCTTTGGCATCGCCGTTTAGCCCATGTCAATATGAGATCTTTGCAAAGTCTTCTCAAGGGGGACCATGTCCGTGGACTAAAAAATGTTAGTTTTGCCAAAGATCGTGCTTGCAGTGCTTGTATCAAAGGAAAGCTACATGAGAAGGCTCACCCTCCCACAACTATCATTTACTCGAAGAGGCCTTTGGAGCTCCTTCACTTGGATCTCTTTGGGCCTCCATCCTTTGATAGTCTTAGGGTAGAAAGTATTGCTTGGTGATTGTGGATGATTATTCAAGATACACTTGGGTGTACTTCTTCAAGAGGAAGAGTGAGACCCAACAAACCGTCATTGACTTTTCAAATGAAGCTCAACGCCAACACAATGCAAAGATCTTGACAATAAGAAGTGAGAACGGCACCGAGTTCAAGAACTACACCTTGGATGAGTTTCTTAGTGATGAGGGGATCAAGCATCAATATTCCGCACCTTACACCCCTCAACAAAATGGTGTAGCGGAGAGGAAGAACCGGACGTTGATGGATGCTGCAAGAACCATGATGGCGGAGTTCAAGTCTCCATACAACTTTTGGGCCGAAGCCATCAACACCGTGTGTCATGCATCCAATTGGCTCTATCTCCGCAAAGGCTTTAACAAGACTCCATATGAGATTCTCACCGGTAACAAGCCCAACCTCAAGTACTTCCGGGTGTTCGGGTGTAAGTGTTTCATTCTCAAGAAAGGTGTTCGTTTGTCTAAATTCGAGGCTAGAGCTTATGAGGGCATATTTGTTAGTTATGCTACAAACTCTCATGCTTACCGTATCCTCAATAAGTCCACGGGACTTATTGAGGAGACGTGTAACGTGGAGTTTGATGAGAATAACGGCTCCCAAGTGGAGCAAAGTGGTACTTGTGATGTAGGTGATGAAATTCCTCCCCGAGCCATAAGAAGAATGGGTGTTGGTTTTATCCTACCCATTGAAGAACCCCTTGTGGCCGAAGGAGAAGGACAATGTTCCACTCAAGTGGAACCATCACCAACTCAAGACCCACACGCTTCCGAAGAACAAAGTGAAGGCCCTCAACCTCATGAACAAGATCAAGGGCAAGATCAACCTCAAGATGGTGTTGAACCTCCAAGTGATGCCCAAGGTCAAGTTCTCTCCTTCGAGCAAGTTCAAGATCAAGAGCAACCTCAAGATCAAGAACAAGCTCATGAAGATGCTCAAGATGACCAAGTTACCGTTCCTCAACTCACTCCTGAGGAGGAATTGGAGCATCGTGCCGCCAAGATTGCATCCAAGCTCACTACCAAGGGTCATCTCATGACGAATGTGCTTGGAAGCATTCGAAAGGGGGTAAGCACTCGTAGACAATTAGCAAACTATTGTGAACATCACGCGTTTGTCTCTTGTGTTGAACCCCAAAAGGTCTATGAGGCGCTCGAGGATCCGGATTGGCTTAATGCAATGCATGAAGAACTCAACAACTCCGAGCACAACAAGGTGTGGAGATTGGTGCCAAGGCCAACGGGGAATCATAATATCATTGGAACCAAGTGGATATTCAAGAACAAGCAAGATGCTCATGGGATTACCGTTCGCAACAAGGCTTGATTGGTAGCACAAGGCTACTCCCAAGTCGAGGGTATTGACTACGGTGAAACCTTTGCTCCCGTTGCTCGCCTTGAATCCATTCGTTTGTTGATTGCTTATGCTTCTCATCATAACTTTAAGTTGCAACAAATGGATGTGAAGAGTGCATTTCTTAATGGTCCTATTAATGAATTAGTGTATGTCAAACAACCCCCCCGGGTTCGAGGATCCCTATTTCCCCGATCATGTGTACCAACTCGATAAGGCACTCTATGGCCTTAAACAAGCCCCACATGCATGGTACGACCACCTTACCGAGTTGTTGCAAGATCGTGGGTTTGAAATTGGGAAAATCGACCCCACTCTTTTTACTAAGAAGGTCAAAGGGGAGTTGTTTGTGTGCCAACTATATGTTGATGATATTATCTTTGGTTCCCCTAACAAAGCTTTCAATGAGGAATTTGCCGCTTTCATGACCTCAAAGTTCAAGATGTCCTCGATGGGAGAGTTGAAGTTCTTTCTCGGGTTCGAAGTCAAGCAAAGAACAGAAGGAACCTTCATCAACCAAGCCAAATACACTCAAGACATGCTCAAGAGATTCAAGCTAAGTGATGTCAAGCCGGCTTCCACTCCAATGCCCGTCAAATGCCAACTTGACATAGATCCCAATGGTAAAGCGGTGGATCAAAAGGTATATCGCTCCATGATTGGCTCCTTGCTTTATCTTTGTGCATCTAGACCGGATATCATGTTGAGTGTGGGAATTTGTGCACGGTTTCAAGCCGCACCTAAGGAAAGCCACTTTGTGTCGGTCAAGCGAATCTTTCGATATTTGGCTCATACCCCATACTTTGGCTTATGGTACCCAAGAGGAGCAAACTTTGATCTTGTAGGCTATTCAAACTCTGATTGGGCGGGAGACAAACTGGATAGGAAGTCCACGTCCGGAGGGTGCCAATTTCTTGGTTGCTCTTTGGTGAGTTGGTCTTCTAAGAAGCAAAGTTGTGTGTCTCTCTCGTCCACCGAAGCGGAGTATGTGGCGCCGGTAGTTGTTGTGCACAACTTCTTTGGATGAGGCAAACTTTAAAGGATTACAGTGTCATTTGTGACAAAGTGCCTCTTTGGTGTGACAATGAAAGTGCCATCAAGATTTCTGTCAACCCGGTGGAACACTTCAAGACGAAGCATATTGAGATTCGGTATCATTTCATCCGGGATCACATTAGGCGAGGGGAGATCGAGCTCAACTATGTCAACACTCATGATAACCTTGCAGATATCTTCACGAAGCCCTTGGATGAAGCAAGATTTCGCGAGTTAAGGCATGAGCTAAATATCATTGATTCGAGCAATGTGGCTTGAACCTTTGCGCGTCCCTCCATACTCATTGTGATGTCGTGTTTAGGTGTAGGCATGGACATAGGGGGAGTGTTGTTCTCTCAATGAACTCTCCCTCCCCCCATTATGCATAAATTGATCAAGTCTTTCACATTAGCCATTTTTTATGGTACTTGTGCTTCAAAGACGAGTTTTGGTCATGGGCCCAAGGTTAAAATCTTCGCAGTGCCATACCTCTTGACTCAAACATAGGTGGCCTCGGCCACCGCCCTCTCTTGAAGAGGTGTGTGTTTCTTGTCCTCTCGCTGGTGTTTTTGTTGCTTTGTGTTTGCTCTCTCTTCTTGCCGTTTGTTTTTCCTTTTTGAGCTAACCCTTTTGTGTCTAGTCTTTGGGTCTTGGCTGGGCGGTACTACCGCTGGTGGTGCGCGGTACTACCGCTTGTGATGACAAACAGTACTACCGCCCACCCGAGCGGTACTACCGCTGCGGGGCAAGACTAGGGGGTTATGTCGGGGCAGGGGGAGGTTTCTTCTCCCCCATACCCATTCGCTCAACCCACTCGTTCCCCCTCGTCTCTCCAGCGCCGACTCGCCGCGGGAGGGCTCCGGCAGGCCGCCATCTCTGGGCCGTCCCTCTCCATTCCCTTCGGTGAATCGATCCCCACCCCGTCCTCTTGCCATGGATGCCGGTATTGCCCCTGTTCCCTTTCTCTTTGTGCCTAGATTTCAGATCTAGTGTTTTAGGGGCAATAGTTGATGCATCTCTCGATTTTTGGCTAAATCAACGCTTGAGTAGGTTGGAGAAGGCGACTAGACTTTTTGGATTGATACTTGGTAGGAGTATTTTTGAATTTGGCATCCCGGTAATGCCGGATTTGACCACGGCAGTAGGGAACCGCCGTTCCCCCACCTCAAGTGGTACTACCGCCCCCTTGGAGCGGTACTACCGCTAGGGCGGTACTGCCGCTTACTCATCGCGGCACTACCGCCGGATGCCCACTTCCATCATATTCCTGCCGATTTATGATCCATGTTGTTTTGTTTGCTGGCTTATGCTCGTTCTTTCTTGTTGTTCCTTGTGTTCGTGTGTCTGGTTCCAGGTGATGATCCTTCTGAGCAACATGTGCGCCATGTCAACCCCGGGCGTTCAACTTCCAAGCGCTATCGCGCCTCTGAGACAACGGCTGCCTCATCAAGTGTTCCTCCTCCTCCTCAACCGAAGAAGAGGAGTGCACACAAGCCCAAGCCTAGGACCAATTCTGTGACAGAGATCTCTGCAAAGGAGTTCTGGGAAAAGCGCCGGCGGAACCCATATACGGAAGATGAAGAACCCAATTTGGTCAACCGCCCTTTCTGGAACCGCTTTCAGTGGGCCATCTTCTTCGATGTGATCAAAGCAAAGAAGAACCACTATGTTGATGTTCGGACCATCGACACTGACTACATGGAGAAGGACCCTGCCTATTTTGGCGAAGCCCTTGAGATGTGTTCTCAGCTGAACATTCTCAGGATCATGCAGTTCAACAAGGACTTTGATGCTGATTTGGTGGCTCAGTTTTATGCCACGGTCCATCTTGGAATAGATGAGAAAAGAACTCTGACATGGATGACAAATGGCAAGCCGCTTTCTGTCAAGTGGAAGGCCTTCATGGAGTTACTTGGAGTTGAAGATCACGGTCTTGAGAACCCAGTTGGCTTTCGCCCTCACCGCAATGCAACTTCCACTCACAAGCAATCTATCTGGCCATACTGTACTTTGAAGATTAACCCAGAGACTTAGAAGGAGACCTATGAGCTGCCTGCTTTTCTGGACATACTCCATCGCATCTTCACGAAGACCCTCTTTCCTCGCATTGGAAACTTGGATATGGTACACTCTTTTCTCGTGGACATGCTTCTTTTCTGCCAGCATGAGAAGGAAGAAAACACTGGAGAATCCTTGGATATCTCTCATGTCATGTGGTCTGAACTGGTCTCCGCCATCTCTGAGCACAAGTGCCCTATCTACGGACCGTTTATCACGTTGCTTATTGAGAAGGCATGGGCGCGTGTTTATCCTAATGTGGTGCTGGAGACTGGGGAGTTAGTTTCTCATGAGATCAAGCGTCTGAGGAAGAAGGAGAACTGGGGCACCTCGGCTCCGAGGTCTGGGATTCTGCCTGGAGCTGCTGACATGGAGACAAAGGCTGATGCTGATGATGACGATGACTATGAGCCCTCTGGAGCAGAGCCCTCATGGGCAAAGAAGCTCAAGAGCAAGATGAAGAAACTCTTCTGCATGGAGTCTCATGGTCAGTACATGACTCATGTGTCTGAGAAGAAGGCCAGGAGCCGTCACAAGGAGCTCATGCGTCAGTTGGGTGTGACCGTTGCCAGCGGATCTAAGGGCAAGATCGCTGATGAGGAGGAGTGGGTTCAGCAGGACTGCCCGTGGACCGATTCAGACACTGAGCAGTTTCCTACTGATGATGGCAGTGCAGACGATCCCGCTGGGATGTGATGATGGAGATCCTCAATTTGCTATCACCTGGAGCCATAGCAGCGCTCTTTGCCTTTTTGGTGTCTCGATGCCAAAGGGGGAGAGAGTTTAGGGATTTGTCGTTGTCGAGTTGCGAGCGTGTGTTTGTGTGGCTTGTTTGCTTTGCATGTCTTTCTCGCAAACTCTTTTCTCGACTGTTGCGCTTGTTTGGTTTGTGCTTGTGAGACCTGGTGCCTTATCATATGGTGTGAGACTTATGCTACCTTATCCTTTTATTATCTAGTTTGTCGAGTACCTTGGTAGTATGTGAGTTGCACGCTTATCCTGGTATATACTTTGCTCTCTCCTACTCTTATGCATCCGAGCTTTATATGTTCCATTACTTGTTGCTAATACTGTCAGACTATAAAATATAGGGGGAGTGTTGATCCTAATGTGTGTGCTTTGCATTCCAAAGGCACCTCTAATTAGGTGCACACATTCAGGGGGAGCTCCGTATATATTTTGTAGTTTTGGGATTCATTTACTTTCTTGTCTTACCTTTGTGGAAATCTCGTGTTGTCATCAATCCACCAAAAAGGGGGAGATTGTTAAGGCATGTCTCTCTCTAAGTAGTTTTGGTGATTGATGACAACGCCTTTGCGGACTAATCGTGTGCATTGAGTATTTCATAGATCCATCATTTGGCACGAGACGATTCCTTCCCCTCACAGTTTTATGCGAAGATGGTGTAGCTCTTTCGTTTCAGTTTTGGTGGACTTGTTTTGTAGGAGTCACCGTACTATCAAGAGGGGGTCCGCATTGGATAGGCTAGGGTGGAATCAACACGTACACATCCCCTTTGCACCCACTAAGCCTTCCCGCTTCGATGGAGGGTCCTTCGATGCTTCCGGTGTGAAATCTGGTCCGAGCGGTAGTACCGCAGAACCCAGCGGTAGTACCACTTGAGAGCCACAAGTGGCAGTGCTGCTCCACAGCGGTAGTACCGCTGGGGGCTCTCAGTCATAGTACCGCAGCTGTTCTGAGCTCCTACCGCCTCGACTCGAGCATGTCGCCTCTCGTGTCAGGTTTTGTGACACTGGCAGCGGCAGTAGAGGCGGTAGTACCGCTCGTAAGCGGTAGTACCACCCCTACCACCGCTGCTAGTACCGCCCTGGGTCCAAATCCTGCTCCGCCACTGGCCTTCCTCTGTCTACACGGTAGTACCGTGAGGGGGAGCGGTAGTACCGCTATCCCCAGCAGTAGTACCGTTGCCCCCAGCGGTAGTACCGCTCTGTGCGGGGCTGAATGGGGGTAACGGTTGGATTGTTTCCCCCTTATAAAAGGAGGTCTTCTTCTCCAAGTTGACTTACCTCTTTTCCCCCAAGCTCCATTGTTGCTCCAAAGCTCATTTTCGCCCGATCTCTCTCCCTAACCAATCAACCTTGTTGATTCTTTGGGGATTGGTTGAGAAGGCCCAGATCTACACTTCCACCAAGAGAAATTTGATTCCCCCCACTAATCCCTTGCGGATCTTGTTACTCTTGGGTGTTTGAGCACCCTAGACGGTTGATGTCACATCGGAGCCATATTCCATTGTGGTGAAGCTCCGTGGTTTCGTTGGGAGCCTCCAATTCAGTTGTGGAGAGAGCCCCAACCTTGTTTGTAAAGGTCCGGTCACCGCCTCCAAGGGCACCAATAGTGGAATCACGGCATCTCGCATTGTGTGAGGGCGTGAGGAGAATATGGTGGCCCTAGTGGCTTCTTGGGGAGCATTGTGCCTCCACACCGCTCCAACAGAGACGTACTTCCCCTCAAAAGGAAGGAACTTTGGTAACACATCCTCGTCTTCACCGGCTCCACTCTTTGTTATCTCGTACCTTTACTTGTGCAAGCTTATATTGTGTTGTATCCCTTGCTTGCTTGTGTGCTTATTGTTGTTGCATCATATAGGTTGCTCACCTAGTTGCATATCTAGACAACCTACTTTGATGCAAAGTTTAAATTGGCAAAGAAAAGTTAAAAATGTTAGTTGCCTATTCACCCCCCGCCCCTCTAGTCAACTATATCGATCCTTTCAGTTGCGACGGTGGAAAAGTGTGTTCGTGGATGCCTCTGGTGGTTTGGAGATATTTTGGAATATATAGGCGAAAGAATTAGGTTAGGAGGGTCACGGGAGGGCACATGGGTGGGGGGCGCGCCCTACCCCCCATGGGCACGCCCTCCGTCCTTGTGGCCGCCTCGTGGCTCCTCCGACTTCATCTCCAAGTCTCCTGGTTGTCTTCTGGTCCAAGAAAAATCATCGCAGATGTTTCATTCCATTTGGACTCCGTTTTGTATTCCTTTTATACGAAACTCAAAAATAAGGAAAAAGCAGGAACTGGCACTGGGCTCTAGGTTAATAGGTTAGTCCCAAAAATAATATAAAATAGCATATTAATGCATATAAAACATCCAAAATAGATAATATAATAGCATGGAACAATAAAAATTATAGATACGTTGGAGACGTATCACTCACGCGACCCCACTTATATTCGTCCCCATCCTCTAGCCGGAGCAAACCCTAGCCTGTTCACTCCACTCCCCTCTACCACCCGAGCTCACCTCCGGCGGTTTCCGGCCTTCTCCGCCATGGTAGGCAGCGGATTGGACTCCGGTCCGGATCCGTCGATTAGAGTATCATCCGGTGTGGGTTGGAGGAGGCAATGGCAGTCCGCATTGCACTCCGCCGCTCCCGGGAGGACTTTGCCCGGCCGACAAACGGATCCGTCCTCCGCGACGCCATATCGTCGGCTCACCGGGCCCTCGGGCCCTCTGGTGCTGGATCCTCGTGGTCCCGGTCGGAACACCTGTCCTTCCTCATCACCAGTCGGGCAGAGTATGAGTCCCATCGGGAACGGGCGGCCTGCCGTGGGAAGGAGATGATAAGGGTCGTCGAGGCCCGTATTGCGGCGGAAATGGCGGCGACGGAGGCGGCTGATGCGGCGGTGCGGGCGGCCGCAGAGGAGGAAGCCATCCGCCCCCACATTGTGAAGAAAGGGCGGCAGAGGAAGACGCGCGCCCTCGCCCGAGAGCGGAATCGGGCGGTCCGTGCCATGGCCGGACTGCCACCGAAGGAGGAGGAGTCCATCGACGGCGAGGACAGCTCCGGCGACGAGCAGATCCGGCTCGATCCGTATTGCGTCTTCGACCGGTACTTCTGCGAGAAGGACGGCAAGGGCGTCGGGACGGGCAAGGGCAGCCGTGGATGAACTCCACCATAGCCAAATATGCCAAATTTTGGTAGTCCGATGGCATGTTTAGTGCAGTGTGATGGAGTAGCCGGACGATGTGTGTGCGTTGACGTAGTTGCATGAGTTTGTATGGATTTGAGATATGATAATTGAGGTGTCCGGATATGGATTGAATTTTTAAGGAGTGCCCGGTCAGTGCCCCCGGACGGACGTTTGAGGGACCGGATTTGCCAAATCCGACTGTAGATGCTCTAAGGTGTTTGATTATATAGGGCAACTCCATGTTTTTCTCCCTCCAGAAACGGAAAACATTTACACTGAACTTGATAATCTGCACTGTGAAAGGCAAGCCTTAGTGATAAATTTAATTATTCTAACTTGATAATCTACGCGTAGGACCAGACATAGATGCGTGGATGCATTTGACCGATGCGCCGTACGGTTTAGTACACTTGCACGTTGTTGACAGCTGCCTCGGTTATAAATAGCAGGCGTCTACAGGTCATGTAACTGTGTAAGCGTGAGGGATGTAGCTATTGAGTCTTGATTCTAGAACCAAGCTCATCCTCTTTTTCTTGTTTTCTAAAGCTGCATCGACGAGATGTGGATTCACCAATTCAAGAGACACACACACACACCCACATGGTATCTAGCCCTCAGGGTGGTAATACGGTTCACTAGGAATTGGAGGGATCGGGAGTTAACCTCAGTGACATCATCGATCATTCAGAACAGACACAGTTCTCGACTGTCGACTATCAAGGGTTGGCCGTAAATAAAGTTCCATTTGTTCTGTTGGGTCTTGTCCTCTCTTTAGGTGATTATACAGAGGCAAGGCCCTACTTGAATTAGTTCTACCTTCTGCTCTTTATATGCCAGCAACAATTACTTGTGAAGGGCAAAGTTATGTTGAACGCGGACGCAGCAAGAGGTGCCAATGGTACGGGTGTATCGACATACCCCGTTAATGATTTCAGAAGAAGTCAAATATATTGAACTTAGATGCTTGCTCGGAGCACTAGGCCTTTCTTGGAGTATCGAATGTACGATATCAACCAATGTTGCTAGAATGCTAGTGCCAAATATTTGGTTGTCCTGATCCTTGTGCATGTTTGATCGTGGCCCAACAAAAATCCATTCATTGTCAATCATTTTACAAGCAAATACAAAGAGTGGTATATTCTTCATGGGCTACGCAAAATCAATGCATCATTTCTTGACATTTCATCACTAGACAAAAAAGAAAGAAAATACATGCACTACTATTTCTTCACCATCATGGATAATAAAGACTACTATATTATGATATTCATGTTCAGTTCATGAAAGCAACAGTATGCATGATTCCAAGGCTCAACTTTATTAAGAGACATCTAGTACAACTCGCGTGCGCGCGCGCACACACACAACCCTGGGTGGTGTTACAACTTTAATAGACACAATCAATATACTTAAATTACACCCCTCCCATTACCTATACAATCCATCGATATATCCAGGGAAACTAATTTCTATACATGTATATTTGTAATACAAACAATATTATATTTGTTTAAGAACTTTGAGATAAATCTATATACATGAATGATATGCAGGTGTCCAGTCCAAATATTTGAAACTATGTCACCAACGTTAACAATATTGAGTGAAGGTATATTCAAGAAATCACTTGTTGTGAACCGTGGGGCGAAATACTTACATAACAATGCATTTTTGTCGCTTTCTAGTATTGTAGCCCGAGTAATACCTAGCTCCGTCTACTTGAATACTATCTTCGGATCACAAAATGGTTACATTTATGTTTTAAGCCAATTTTGCTGACTTTGACCATAGATAGTGATTTAAACACTAAGATTAGAAAGTTGAAATGCATAGATTTGTCTAAAAAGGTTGTTTTTGTTTCAAAAAATTTATTGCTATAAACTTGTTGCCATTGAAACTCATGATTGATAATACTTTCTAAGGATTCAATCAATGTATGGAATATCTAGACAGGTATTTTGCAAAATGTTATAGTTTTGATTATCACTATAACTTAGTGTCCTTGAAACTCATGAATAGTACTTTCTAAGGATTCTATCGATGTACGGAATATCTAGACATGTATTTTGCAAAATGGTATAGTTTTGTTTATCACTATTAGCTTATTGTTGTTGAAATTCATGAATAGTACTTGCTAAAGATTCTCGATGTACGAGACATCTTTTTTTCCCTAAAATCAACGGAGTAGCAGACATCATGGCCCCCTATTTTTGTACAACCCCCATCACTAAATTTATAGAAGGCAATATGGACCTTCGGCAAATCGTACCCACTTTCGTTTGTATGGTGGGTCGTCCATGGGAATCTATACGCCATATGTTACAACCCCCTTGCGTACTGGGCTTGGCCCATTTTCTTTTTCTCCCCCTCACTAAAATTATAAAAGGCAATATGGACCTTTGGCAAATCATACGCACTTTCGTATGTACGGTGGGTCGCCCATGGAATGTATACGTCGTACGTTACAACCCCCTTGCGTACTGGGCTTGGCCCATTTCCGTTTTCTTTTTTTATAGCCTTCAAACAATGGTGATGGTAGTGGGATTTGAACCCCCAACCTCACTGTTTCATTTGAACCGCAGTAACCAACCAGGAAAACTCGCGTCTTATGCTTTATTACTACATCTTCTTCTTGTTCTTGCGCACTACCTTCCATGGCCGGTTTTTTTTTTCTTTTCTTTCTTGTTTTATTTTTTCCTTTCTTAAATTCGCAAACTATTTTAAAAATCATCAACTTATCTTAAATTCTTGAACTTTTCAAATTCGTGAACATTATTCAATTCCATGAACATTTTTCCAAATCTGTGATCATTTTCTTAAATTCAAAACTTTTCTGAAATCGCTGAACTATTTTTCAAATGCATAAACTTTTTAAAATTTGTCAACTTGTTTTGAATATGTGAAAAAATTTGAAAACAGGGGCATTTTTTAAAAAAATTGAACAAAATTTGGAAAAGTAAACCGTTTTTGAATCTATCAACAATTTTTGTAAACGGCAACATGTTTCGAAACTCTGAAAAATTGGCAACACAAACATTTTTTCAAATTAACGAACATTTTTTGAATTTTTGAAAATTGATTAAAAAGCATAAACAAAAATTAAAACTAAACAAAACTTTTAGAATCTGAACATTTTCTGATTTTTTTTTTACATTCCTAAACAAATATGTAAAAAATCGAAATTGTAAACATTTCTTTTACACATGAACAATTTTTGAAGAAATGAACGAAATTTGAAAACATGAATTATTTAGAAATTTGAAAGAAAATTTTGAAATCCTGAAAAAAAATTAATTATGAAACATAGAAACAATAAACAACAAAAAGAAAAAGGAAAAAGTTAAAGAAAAGGAAAAAGAAGCAGAAAGAAAAAGAAACAGAAAAAAAATACGGTTCAAGAGCCTCCTAGAAGGTTCTCAAAACCGGCAAACCCCCACTTTTTTGCAACTTTCTTTGGTGAACTTGTTTTTGTAAATCTTTGAATTTTTCAAAAACTCTGTGAACATTTTTTTAATCGATGAACTCTTTTTTAGTCTGCGAGCGCTTGGGCTAGCCAAACAGGCGCCCAAAGGGAGCGATGTCGTTGCCTAGTTGGGCTAAGAGTCTTTTCTTTTCTATTTTTTCGTTTTTCTTCTCTTTGTTTGTTAATTCATTTTTCTCCTTTTAGAACTTTCTTGATCTTTTTGAAACCTGATCAAAAAATTGGAATAACAGTTTTTAGTAACTTTTTAAATTATGGTTCTAAATTATTTTTTACTAAAAAAATATATTAAATGATTTTTTAAAAACTTAAATTATGATTTTATCCCTTTGTATTAATTAGTTGTTTTAAAACTTAAAATAGCAGCTTTAAGTACCTATTTTAATTATAACTTTAAATATTTTTTCCTTCAAACCGGGCATGGATGTCTATCATGGGCATGCCCACCTGCTGGCAAGAGTTGGCATCATTTCAAAAAGGATCATCTTCAACGTTGGGTGTCCGTGCAGTCTAGAAGGCTACGTTTAGAGCATGTTGTTTCTCCACATCCGTCAAATGACCCAATTTTTTTCATTTGCTTGAATGACTAATTTAGGGCACCACACCAAGTTGTTTTGGTTTTCTACAAATTTTGCATTTTCTGGAGTTTCTCAATAAAAAATGTGATAAATGGCTGGGCGTGTCATAACTTGCATATGGTGTCAAAAAACGTCCAAACCTAGCATGGATGCCTACCATGGCCATGCCCACCTTGCAAAAGTTGGGTAATTTCAAGAATGTCCAAAAATAGGCCATATTCAACGAAGGGTGTTCGAGTAGGCAAGAAGGCTCCGTCTGAGAGCACGTTGTTCCTCGACATCCTTGTAATGGACTCAATTTTTTTTACATAGCCTTGTATGACCAATTCAAGGCACCACGCCAAGTTGTTTTGGTTTTTGATTTTGTTTCTCAATTTTTTAGAGTTTCTCGGTCAGAAAAGGTCGATAAATGGCCGGACGTGTTGCAACTTGCATACGGTCTCGGAAATCATTCAAACCTGACATGGATGCCTGCCATGGTCATGCCCACCTACTTGCAAAAGTTGGGGATCATTTTAAGGATGTCCAAAAATAGACCATGTTGAACGGAGGGTGTCCGGGTAGGCTAGAAGGCTTCGTCGTTGTTTCTCGACATCCTTGAAATGGCCCCAAACTTTTTCCATGGCCTTGTATGGCAAGTTCAAGGCACCCTCGCAACAAGTTTTACATTTTCTAAAGTTTTACCACTGAAAAATACCGATAAATGGCCAGACGTACCACAATGCGCAAACAGTGTCAAAACTGACATGGATACCTACCGTGGGCACGCCCACATGCTTTAAAAAGTTGGGGTCATTTTAATAATGTCCAAAAATAGACCATGTTCAACGAAGGATGTCCGGGTAGAGGCCATAAGGATCCGTCTAAGAGCACGTTGTTTCCAACATCCTTGAAATGACCCCAATTTTTTCATGGACTCTGGGCGTGTCATAACTTGCATATGGTGTCAAAAAACGTCCAAACCTAGCATGGATGCCTACCATGGCCATGCCCACCTTGCAAAAGTTGGGGTAATTTCAAGAATGTCCAAAAATAGGCCATATTCAACGGAGGGTGTTTGAGTAGGCAAGAAGGCTCCATCTGAGAGCACGTTGTTCCTCGACATCCTTGTAATGGACTCATTTTTTTTTACATAGCCTTGTATGACCAATTCAAGGCACCACGCCAAGTTGTTTTGGTTTTTGATTTTTTTCCCAATTTTTTGGAGTTTCTCGGTCAGAAAAGGTCGATAAATGGCCGGACGTGTCGCAACTTGCATACGGTCTCGGAAATCATTCAAACCTGACATGGATGCCTGCCATGGTCATGCTCACCTACTTGCAAAAGTTGGGGATCATTTTAAGGATGTCCAAAAATAGACCATGTTGAACGGAGGGTGTTCGGGTAGGCTAGAAGGCTTCGCCGTTGTTTCTCGACATCCTTGAAATGGCCCCAAATTTTTTCCATGGCCTTGTATGACAAGTTCAAGGCACCCTCGCAACAAGTTTTACATTTTCTAAAGTTTTACCACTGAGAAATACCGATAAATGGCCAGACGTACCACAATGTGCAAACAGTGTCGGGATTCGTTCAAAACTGGCATGGATACCTACCGTGGGCATGCCCACATGCTTTCAAAAGTTGGGGTCATTTTAAGAATGTCCAAAAATAGACCATGTTCAACAAAGGGTGTCCGAGTAGAGGCCAGAAGGCTCCGTCTAAGAGCACGTTGTTTCCAACATCCTTGAAATGGCCCCAAATTTTTCATGGACTTTTATGATTAATTCAAGGCACCATGCCAATTTGTTTTAATTTTCGACAAATTTTGTCTTTTTGAAGTTTTCTTGGTTAAAAAAGTCAAAAAATGGCCAGACATGTCGGAACTTGCATGCCATGTCGGAAATCATTCAAACCTGATATGGATTCTTACCATGGGCATGCCCACCTGCTTGCAAAAGTTGGGGTCATTTGAAGGATGTTAAAAATAGACGATGGTCAACGAAGAGCGCTCGGGTAGGCCATAATGCTTCGTCTGAGAGAACGTTGTTTCTCGATGTCCTTAAAATGCCCCCAATTTTTTCCCATGGGCTTGTATGACCAATTCAAGGCACCATGCGAATTTGTTTTGCTTTTCAACAAATTTTGCATATTCTGGAGTTTTCTCGGTCAAAAAGACCAATAAATGGACGAACGTGCACAACTTGCTATAATGTCAAAAATCATTCAAATCTGACATGGATGCCTAGACTGGGCACACCCACCTTTTGCAGAAGTTTCGATCATTTCAAGGATGTACAAAAATAGACCATGTTGAACGGAGGGTGTTCGGGTAGGGCCAGGAGGCTCCATCCAAGAGCATGTTGTTTCTCGACATTCTTGAAATAGCCCCAATTTTTGTCTATGGCCTTGACTATATCAAGGAATCATGCCAAAATTGTTTGGGTTTTTGACAAATTTTGCATTTTCTAGAGCATTTTCGGTGAAAAAAAGCCGATAAATGACCAGACGTCTCGAAACATGCATATGATGTCAAAAGTCATCCAAATCGGTGAAAAAATGCCGATGGATGCCTAATATGGGCATGCGCATGTCCTTGCAGAAGTTTGGGCAGTCCTAAGATTTCAAAAAAAAAACCATGTTCAACGGTGAGTGTTCGGTAGGCCAAAAGGGTCCGTTTGGGAGCACCTCATTTCTTGATATCCCTTAAACGGACCCAATTTTTATCATGGCCTTGTATACCAATTCAAAGCACCATGTCGAGTTGTTTGGGTTTTGAGCAAGTTTTGTATTTTCTGGAGTTTTAAAAAAGGCCGATAAATGGTCGGACGTGTCACAACTTGCATACGCTGTTGAAAGTCGTCCAAACCAGGCGTGGATGCCTACCATGGGCATTCCCACCTGCTTGCAAAAGTTGGTGTCATTTTAGGAATGTCCAAAAATAGACCATGTTAAACGCAGAGTGTTCGGATAGGCGTGGAATGTCCATTTGAAAGCCCATTGTTTTTCGACATCCGTCAAACGGCCCCAAAAAATTTCCATCATCTTGTATGACCAATTTAAGGCATCATATCAAGTTGTTTGGATTTTTGACAAGTTTTGCATTTCCTGGAGTTTTCTCGATGAGAAAGTGTCGATAAATAGCCAGCCATGTTGCTACGTGCAAACAACATCAGAAGTCGTTCAAACCTGGCATGGATGCCTCATATATCCGTGCCAGGCTGCTACAAGAAGTTGGGTTATTTATCCATAGCCAAAAATATCACCAGTTGAGAGGAGTGTGCTAGACTAGGCCAGGCGGGTGCATCCGTGAGCATGTAGTTTTTCCTAATTTGAATGCATCCGGTATTTGCAATTTTCGTCATTATCAATCAACATGAACATTTCCTTATGTCCTAACAATTTCTTGAAATGTTTGAACAATTTTGAAATTTCAAATTGTGTATGGGAATTTTAGAAACTTGAACACTTTTTCTAAACTTGTTAACAAATTCCCAAGAATTGATGTTGAAAGCAAATTGCAAGCCACATACTTTTTCTAAAATTTATCATTTTTTTATGAAACACATACATTTTAATTTTGTGAACAAAACATTCAAAACAGGAAAAAATTGATATTGTTGAACATGTTTAAAATTGTAAAAATATTTAAAAGCAAGAATGTATTGGTATTCCAAACAATATTTCAAACTTTTGAACATGTTTCAAAAAGAATAATAAATTTCAGAAAATAGAAAAATGAACTAACAAAAAGGAAAAAAAACGCTTATGCCTTGGCGCAACTGGGAAACGGCATGGGGCTGGCTCAAGCATTCGTGGATATGAATAAAGTTCATCAATTTCGAAAAAAATATTCACGAATATGACAAAAATCACGGGCATTGAAAAAAAAGATCATAAAAGTTGAGAAGAGTCATGGATTTGAAAAAAAATCATAGATTTGAAAACAAAGTTCGCAAATTTAAGAAAATGTTCATGAATTTGAAAAGTTCACGGATTTGAGAAAATGTTTATGATTTAAAAATAGTTCACAGATTTCAAAAAAGAAAGAGAAACAATAGAAGAAAAACCAGACAAACAAAAACCAAAAAATTTAGAACCAAACATGCTCACGTTGGTTACTGTTTTATTTGAAGAAGGAAAAAGAACGTAACTAGGCACAACAAGAAAGTAGTCCAGGTGGTTACCGTTGTTGTACTTAGTGTACATATGTTGGTTTCTAATCTCGTCATGCATTCAATTTTTGAAGGTGTTACAGATGAGGAAAAAGTGTAAAGTGGGCCGGCTCAGGGCGGAGGGGGTGCGTGTGTTACATACACAGGCCGCCTATCGGTGAGGGCAACATATTAAAAAAGGACAATCCTACCCTCTATTATGAACAGTCTCGGTTAGCGGCTCATTCTGGCGGCGGTAATAGTCGTTTAATGGTCTTGGAATCTCAAAGTAATTTTTATTATGTCTGAGGTGCTTTGTACTTTCGGTGAATTTTGATAATAAATCTGGATCATTTTCGAAAAAAAATCCCCTTCCAAGCCTCCCGCCCGGGTGCACGATGAAAGAGCTTTTTTACGTTTCCACATACGCTAAAAATACGAGGCAAAAGATAAAGTGTTTTAGCAGGTGCACATCGAATCACACTATGATGCTAACACTTGATTTTTGGACTCGTATATCGGGACATGGTTCTCATGAGTGCGTCTGCTAAAACATTTTAATTTTAAAGCTTTCTAATAATCAAACAATTATGAAAGTATTTGGGACGAACATGGTCGAATGTTCTACTAGCGTATGAAGTTTCACGAAGGACTGACTTCCGTGTTCCTATGGGCGGAAAAAAAAAATTGCAACTACAAAAAAACTTGATTAGTAACTTTTATATAGAACGGATGTGTTTTCCACACACAAGACCACAAAGGTCATTTCTTCACCAAACTTTACACATAAGGTCAATATTCATAACACAACAAAATCATATTGTTTGACCTTTTTATATTCTTCAAAAAAATTAAATGTGGGGGCGTGTAGTCCCAGTTTTCATGGGTATCTTCTTGAAACAAGCTCTCGCTCCGTTTTATAAATAAAACAAAGTTCACAGTACATGAGAAAACGATACAAGGTAGTAAGGAGGCCCTCTAACAAAGCAGATCCCGAAATGATGGACCAACAGAATTACGTTGCCGAGAAATAACATAGGCAAACCAGAACACACCATGTCTAGGACATCTAAGCTCCACAACAACAACGCCCTCCGGAGCCGGACGGCACCGCTATTGATTCCAAGATGAACAAAGATTTTCACCCAAAACTCTGTCATAGAAGAAGAACCACAAAGGCGTCCTCAAAAGAAGAGCGACATCCATGGATGTCGTCGCCATCAGCGCCAAAGCGCAGAGCTCGGTAGCGCATCCGTGCCACCACGAGACATCCAGGGCAGGCGCATCGAGCACATGCTTCCGGATCCGGATCCAGGGCATCCATGGGTATTTTCGGTTATTTCTATCTTAGTTTCGTCACTAATGTTTGAGTTCCTTCTTGCAATTCGAACAAATGGACTTGCTTCCAGATGCAAACGGCGGCTAGAGGACAACCCATGTGGAGTACTAGTAGTAGCTTTCACGACTTGGCCGCCTACGGAGGTCTTGTCAATCAGGTGGCTCTAACTGACTGATTATTTTACACCTGCCGGCCGCCAGCATCTCTTCCCTGTCGAGATCGGAAATCCAAAAGATGATGCAACGCTACTACACGCCAGAGATCTTCTCAGTGCTCGGTCCAAACGGCTTGGATACGCACACCAACAACGGCTGGCGTCTGAACATTTCGTTATCGTCTCGAGCCGACTGGCCGGCCGATTGAATATTGCCACCATGCGTGCGGCGGCCGGCTGGCCGGAGACATTGCGGATTCCCGTGGCAAATAAAAATAACAACGCCATTACTGTTCACATTGGAGTGGAATCTACTCCTATCTAATACTAGCACCATCGTGTAAACGCCATGAAAATGTGACGAGGCGTTTTGGCTCCCGGGCTGTGAACAAAAGAATCGCTAAAACATTAAATAAATTAAAAAATACGAATTTTTGTGTGGATAAAGATGACTGATTGTGTGATGACCATCCTAAAAAAAAAAGATTGTGTGATGACCGTGCCAAATTTCAGAGCAAATACATGAGTAGCTCTCGGCAAAAAAACTTGAGGTCTGTGATTTTTTTTACTGTTTGTGCATTGTTTGGACCCAATTTGTTGTTGTTATTGAGAGCTGCTCAGATGTCTAAATGCTTTCCTCACGCACTCAGTCATCTTTCTTCATAAAAAAATTGAATTGTTTTGAATTTTTCTAGTATTATATTCGAATTTACTGTTCATCAGGTGCAAATTAGCCCGGGCTCAGAATCGGATTCGTTTCATGTTCTTTATGTACAAGATGAGTTTTTCTTCTTCTTTTGCTTTAAAGCATGCGAGAAAGCAGCCACTGATCGTAATAATTGTCAATACGAAGCTGAGTGAAGCTGGCTGCGGATGTATGTTTTACTTCCCTTTTTCTTTTGCACCTGTTTCTGGTTTAAGATTGCTTATGGCATTTGGCACAACATTTTTGTTTTAGAAACTGGAACTCTTGGTTTGCCCGTGTTTCCCCTTTGCTACTCTCAAAAGATGCTAGTTCTGAGTTGATCGATCGAGCTGCGGGCCATCTATCTTTGGATGCACGGAAAAACTTTCTGCAGCCTGTTGAGCATGCATTAGACAAATTGCACATTTCTAAACCCGGCCTGACATGAAGAGGTTAAGATTCCTTTGTCCATTCCGTCGTCTAAGAAAAGATACCTTGTTCACTGACCGGGTGCATAGGACGTGCGCGTCCTCTAGGTCGGCAATTAGACTAATCAAAATGGAGTATATAATATACGTGGCTAAAGTTTTATGTTCAGAAACTTTATTTATAGATCAATTTAGTGCTATGGTTTCGACGACATATAGCACATATTTGCTTAATCAAATTAACGACCTAGAACAATGTTCATGTGGACATTTTTGTTACTTCAAAAAAATAGACAATCCTCAACCTCTGCATCACGGGCACACTATCATATACTCCCTCTGTAAACTAATATAAGAGTGTTTAGATCACTAAGGTAGTGATCTAAACACTCTTATATTAGTTTACAGAGGGAGTATTTATTATAGTTTGAGTATCAAGTTTTAAGTACAAAATGGACAAATAAACAAGCCACAACCGGAGAAATTATAAATATAGGCGACTGGTAGGCGCCGGCGCATCGGCGCAACGGTTCGGCCGGTCGCATCTGGTGCGTCAGTTTGTCTTTTTGTCCACCGTCAGATTAGTCTTTTCATTGTTTTTTTTTTGCTCAACAAAAATCGCATCCAGCTGTTCGTCCTGGACACCCGCCATGCACGCTCCGAGGCCTGCCTTGAAGCATCACCAGCTCGCCGCCAGTCGCCGTCCTCGCCACATCGCCATGCCGTCGATTGTAGCTTTTTTCTCACGCCCATTGAAGCTTTCCTATGGTTGAAGCTTTTTCCGTCGACGGTTCCAGCTTTCGCGGTTGCGTGGTTGCCAGTCCCCAAATTCCGTCGCCTTCGATTGAAGCTTCCGAGGACGCTGATTGTAGCATTTTTTTGGATTGTTTGCAACTCCCTCCACGCCATTCACAGCCTCCTTTCTCTCTCTCTCTTTGATTGGTTCCAGCAAACAAGATTGATCCAGCAAAAATATCACAAATGGGGGAGTAGCAAAAAACGAAGATGGTTGTAGCAAAATCCAAACACCGTTGTAGCAAAACTTGAAGAGGTTCCAGCAAAATAAGATGGATCCAGCAAATAAATAAAAAATAAGGTAGGAGCAAAAACTAAGACGGCAATAGCAAAAATCAAAGACCATGGTAACAAAATGTTTGAGTAGTTCCAGCAAAAAAGATGGATCTAATTAATCAAAAAAAAAATTCAAAAGGCGGATTGCGAACGGTGGTAGCAAAAAGCAAAACGATTGTAGCAAATTTTTGGACAGGTTGCAGCAAAAAAATCAGTCAGAAAATGTGGATCCTAGCAATGAAAAATGTGGATCCTGGTTGCAGCAAATTCAAGCACCGGTGGTAGCTTTCCGAGTGCCGGTTGCAGCAAATTGTAGCACTGGTGGCCACCACCTCCAACCTCGCCGGTTGCAAAACGTCCAACCTCGACGGAGGGGGGGGGGGGCGAGGAGATGGACGACCATGGCTTCCCCGGATTGCATCAGCCCCTAAGTACTCCTCGCATCAGAAAGTAGTGGACGAGCAGAGCCCCGTCTCGACCCGATCTAGATGCAAAAAAGGGAGGCGGGGAACAGATGTGATTTCCCCAGCGACTTGATTTGGGCGCTCGTGCCGGAGGTAGGGGATGGGGAGTGGTGCTGGAGGTAGAGGATGAGAAAGGAGAGGGATGAGTGGACGAGCAGACGGATAAGAACATCGAGAGGGATAGGAAGCGGTGATGGGCCAGGAGGCTGCGGTAGCGGCGTGGCCATGTGGGCTGTCAGACGTCGTTTGATCCAGTGGGATCGTGCAACTCGCACTCGACCGGCCGAGCGTTCAGCCGGCCTGCCGGACGTAAACATTTTCCATAAATATATGTCTATACACATAGTCTATTATTGAACCATCGTCCAAATCAGTTATACGTATCTCGTGCTAACATCTTGCACTGGTTGCACCCAGACTCTGGGCTGTTTTCTTATGTTCAAAAAACAACATTATTTACTGCTTTGCCACTTAAACTTTTTTTTTTTGCGGGAATTTGCCACTTAACCTTTGTATTGTCCTTAGTGGGATAACCCCCATATGCACAAACTATATCATTTTTTTACGAGTGTACGTAGACATGGCAAATTAAATATTTTCGATGGCAATTCTAGTGATGCAAGGATGACAAGTTAGTTGACACACACGGTAATTTCCTGTCAAAAAAACTAAAACACGAAGGTGTCATGCTTGTCAACTAAAGTTGTCATCCTCAAGTCACTAAATTGATCATAAAAAACGTTCGATTAGCCATGTATACGTACTTGACGATCAGCTACTTATTACTCCCTCCGTACTGTAATAGTATAAGATCTTTTTTACACTAGATTCCAATTTTTAAGGGTGACCCTACGCCCAACGCGTTGGCCGGCGGATCTTAAAAAGGATTCGCCTCCTCCACAGGCATTTGATCCTTGGCCATCCAGCGGCTCAACCCTTTTCTCTCGATTGCAACAAAAACAGTGTTGCAGAAGTCTTTGCAACAGACCTCTTGTTGCATGAACATTTGCAACAGAGGTTTTATTGCATTTATTTCGTCTTAACTTTTTTTAACAAAAGTGTTGAATTTTTTTCATCTCAACTTTTTTATAACATGGATGTTATTGCGGAAGAACTTCTGCAACACAGATGATATTAAATAAAATTTGTAGGCACACGTCCAGTGGTGCAGGTCCTAGCCCGCTGATTAGTGGATGTGCGTTTTCCGACCGATCAAACTCGTATTTGACGGCTGCGTATGTGGCGGAACTCTATGCGTGATCGGCCGACCGATTCTAATCATTTCCCATTTTTAATCATCAGTGTACATTGCTTTTCCATATAGAATGGAGACATGGAGTACAACTAAGTCATATTTGTTGATTAGAGTATTTAAGTACTCTCTGTAAAGAAATATAAGAGAATTTAGATCATTATTTTAGTGTTCTAAACACTCTTATATTTCTTTACGGAGGGAGTATATCGGAAAAAAACAAACTTGTGTTAAGAAAAGTACAGCCAAGTACATGTATAAATAACCTTGCCAATCGCTAATCATATGGACAAAGCTAGAACGGGCAGATCTAAGCAAGGCAGTGAACTCCGCTCCATCGTCAGCATGGAGATGGCGCTGACAGCAGGAGACCTGTTCATTCCCGCCGGCACCAGCGTACCGCTCCTCCTGCTCGTCGCCGGCCTCACCGCCGTCCTGTACACCGTGACCCGGCGCAGGACCGGCGAGCTACGCCTTCCGCCTAGCCCATTCGGCCTGCCCATCCTCGGCCACCTCCACCTCCTCATGCCGCTGCCGCACCAGGCGCTGCACCGTCTGGCCGAGCGCCACGGCCCGCTCCTCTACCTCCGTCTAGGCTCCGTGCCTTGCATCGCCGCCTGCTCCCCGGACGCCGCCCGTGAGGTGCTCAAGACCCACGAGGCCGCGTTCCTGGACCGCCCCAAGCCGACGGCGGTGCACCGCCTCACCTACGGCGGCCAGGACTTCTCCTTCTCGGCGTACGGGCCCTTCTGGCGCTTCATGAAGAAGGCCTGCGTGCACGAGCTCCTCGCCGGCCGCACACTGGACCGCCTCAGCCACGTCCGCCGCGAGGAGGTCGTGCGCCTTGTGGTCTCCATGGGGCAGAGCGCCGCCGAGGGCAAGCCCGTGGACGTGGATGCCGCGCTCATGGGCCTGACCGGCGACATCGTGTCGCGGATGGTGATGAGCCGTCGGTGGACCGGCGACGACAACGACACCGAGGAGATGCGGAGCGTGGTCGCGGAGACGGCCGTGGTCACCGGCACGTTCAACCTGCAGGACTACATCGGCGTGTTCAAGAACTGGGACGTGCAGGGCCTCGGCAAGCGCATCGACGCCGTGCACCGCAAGTTCGATGCCATGATGGAGAAGATACTCACGGCAAGGGACGCCAAGCGGCGGCAGCAACGCGAGTCCGCCGACTCCGAGGACGGCGGCGAGGGGGAGGCGAAGGACATTCTTGACGTACTGTTCGACATGCACGAAGACGACGCCGCCGAGATGCCGCTCTCCAGGGACAACATCAAGGCTTTCATGCTGGTATTACTCGATCAATTGCTCGATCTGTTGATCCACGATGCGGTCGCATCGACCTAGTGCTGAAAAAACAGTAATTGGCGCAGGACATCTTCGCGGCGGGGACGGACACGACGGCGATCACGGTGGAGTGGGCTCTGTCGGAGCTGATCAACAACCCGGACGTTCTCCGGAAGGTGCAGGAGGAGATGGACGCGGTGGTCGGAAAGGACCGGCTCGCCGACGAGTCGGACATCCCAAACCTGCCGTACCTGCAGGCCGTGGCCAAGGAGACGCTGCGGCTTCACCCGACGGGCCCGCTGGTGGTGCGGCAGTCCCCGGAGCAGTGCAAGGTGAGCGGGTACGACGTGCCGGCCGGCGCGACGGTGTTCGTGAACGTGTGGGCCATCGGGCGCGACCTGACGTGCTGGCCGGAGCCGCTGGAGTTCCGGCCGGAGAGGTTCCTGGAGGGGGGCGCGAACGCCGGGACGGACGTGCGCGGGCAGCACTTCCACATGCTGCCGTTCGGGTCCGGGCGGCGGATCTGCCCCGGCGCGTCGCTGGCCATGCTGGTGGTGCAGGCGGCGCTGGCCGCCATGGTGCAGTGCTTCGAGTGGCGGCCCGCGGGGGGCGCGGACAAGGTGGACATGGAGGAGGGTCCCGGGCTGACGCTGCCGCGGAAGCACCCGCTCGTCTGCGCCGTTGCGCCGCGGCTCCACCCGCTGCCGCTGCCCTGAGGAGCTGCCACGTCGGGTTTACGAGGAGAGAATTCGCGCGTCGCCTGGCGCTCAAAACGTCAGAGCTGGGAAAAAATATATGAGTTTTTTCGTGAATGCTGTACGGTGTCAGTTTGTTTGTGGATTTAAGGTTTATAGTGCACTATTCCGTAAAAAAAAAAGGTTTATAGTGCACTGCAGTAGCTGGATTACGAATCTCGCATGTGTCACTTCACTAATTTGTTTGAATAAAAACAGCTGCTTCTTTGATGCATATTAATTATGGCTGTTTTAGTACAACTTTATAGCATTTTTAACCGGTTTCTTAAAATTTATTACAATAAAAAAAGGTCTTACATTTTGTACAGAGAGGGTAGATGAGTAAACGGCCCAGCATCCTTTGGAGGATTACATGTCGTGTTCTAAAAAGTGTCCTTTCTAACCAATCCTTAACCTTAACCAAGTAAACTTACATTTGGCTCATGTATTTTTGTCGAACACTTGTTATGTGCTTCCGCGGTGAGGGGTGACAATGGTCACCACGCCAGCGTCAAAAAAAAAACAGCGACGCGCCACCGACCGCACCGTCGAATCGAAGAACATGTACCGCGTCGGCGACTTGCACTGCAGTAGCAGGCTGGTGCAGAACGCCCCCATCTCCATCAGCTCCGTGCCACAACACCCCAACCTAGACTTGCGGCGGCACGCGAGCACGCCCCGAGGAGTACAAAGAGGAGGCGGGAGGCTAGGTGACGACAGTGGAGGCAGCATGCCTATCGCTCTTCTTCCCCTTCGCCGACTGCATCGTTCCTGATCCGGACAACAACGTCCCCAAGGTCGCCAGCTCCAACGCCGGCGTCGAGCTCCTCGTCACAGACACCGTTGGGGTGCCCCTCGTCAACTTTGCGCACGTCCACCAGGATGAGAAGGAATGGATCAAGGCCCATGATCGGCGGCACGCAGGGGCAAGGAGCTTCAGGCAAATGTGTGCGCCGCCTCATCTGGTCGACGACAACGTACGACACTGGGAGCTGCCGGAGCTCGAAGCCGCGCTCGCCACCGTGGGGTGCAGTGGTGGCAGTACGGGGCTGGGTCGGGGTGGCGCAGATGGAAAGGGAGGTGCCAGAGCATATTCGAGTGTAGGAATTTTTTTACTCTAGCCGGTTGTGAGCGAATATTTTTACTCCTTGGAGGGGCTGAGGAGGATAGGTTGTCTTCCAGTAAACATTATAAGGGATCGGTTAGGTATCGATTAGAGAAGGAAAACAAAATTTATCCTCTAAACGATTATAAGGGATTGGTTGGAGTTGCTCTAAAGCAGCAACAATTAATATGGATCAAAGAGTAATTAGTTTATACTACTTTTGTATCAGTATTGGCAGCGTGATGTGATGTTTTGTGTCACTGAACTTACTCTCATGCACAAAGAAAAATTGTAATTGTGTTGATCCCCTTGAAAGTGCCGCCAAAACACATGATTTTTCATTTATGAATGAATCGTGGCTCTGTATCAATTACAAGAAATTCCAGAAAGACGAAGGAAACACAATCAACTCAATAAGGGAATCCTCAATCCTTTTCATGTACCGAAGTTGCTATGGCTGGAGTTCCAGGCGTCATCAGAGCAACGCTCCGACCCAAATGGACGGTGAATTTGTCCGCGTTTTGTTTGTTTGGCTCGGTTCGGCGGACACCAATGTTCGCTTTCATGTTTGGGTTGACGCATGCGCCTAATGCTGACCCGACCCATTTTGACAACGCGGACGACGAGCAGGGCGGCGAAGAGCTGCGTGCGACTTCACGGACGCCGCGTCGCTTTGCCTCCTCGTGCTCGAAGGCGAACCAACGAGCCCAGTTGGGTGAGTCAAAAGGCGTACGTGGCGCCGCTGCGCTGCTTCGGCGTCAGCAGCGTCGGCTGGCGCCGCCTCCTCCACGTGCGCCCTGGCCGACCGTGGCGCCGCCGGCACCGGGATCCTCTCCGGATCCAAATGCCAGTCGTGCGGTAGGGTCATGTCCGGGTAGAGGAGAGGGACGCGGTGCTACCAGTGCCACTCCGCCTGGTGCACTGGTACGCTGACGCGCTGCCTCGGCCGGCGAGAAGGCGCCGGCGGAGGGGAGGGGGGTGAGGGGTGGCCGGGGCCTTGCCCTTGGCTTCGCCGAAGCCGGAGCCGAGAAGAACCCCATCTTTGCTTGGTTAGAGGTGGCTAGGGTTGCCGCTGACGAGGGAGCAGAGGGGTGGCGAGATGGGGACGGGGGGCTTCTGGAAGCGGATGAGGACCCCCCCCTCACACGATTGGATTAAAAAAAACCGACCGCCGTCGCTGACGCATGGGCCCGAGGTGGCCGGTCGTCATAAATTAAGTTGACCGCGGTAGTTGGACGGTCGTCAGGTGGGGACGCGGCGGGCACTGAGAAGGCGCGCGAGGCATCCGTTCACGTCCGAGCCGACGCATTTGAGCCGCAAATACAGCGGCGCGGACGCGTTTTGGGTTTGGGTCGGCGCGTTGGACCTTCACATTTGTCCACGCCGACCCAAATAAAGGCAAGCAGGCGTTTTGGGTCGCTGCGTTGGAGTTGCTCTTTGAGCAATAAAATGGTATCCACGTAGGTTTGATGGCATGAAAAGTAGTAGACGCGAGTTGATCACACACCTAGATGTTCGCCTCAGTCGCCGCAATACCAAAATTGGTGTTGTAGCCGAAGCACCACCAGCCCAAGAAGACACAGCCAACATGTCCACATGGTCATGTCGGTAGTTCTAACGATGCATTCTTTTTAAAATCCAAATATTTTCTAAAATCCAAAAATCGTTTCTATACAATTTGTGAACATATTTTTAAATTTAAAAGAATTTTTTAATTTATGAACATGCTCAAATTCATGCGATTTCTTGAAGTAAGTAATCTTTGTTCAAATTCATGACTTTTCCATTTTGCAAAATCACGTATATTTTTTTGAATCTGAAATTTTTTTTGGACATATTTGGAAGTTGAAAAAGGAAAAAAAGAGGGGAAAGGCATGTGCCCATAGCCCTGGCCCTGGGTAATTTTTTTATGTAGTTTTCTTTGGATCGGTTCTTGTAACGAAGAACTAATGAAGTATGTGACAAAGATGCCATTAAATAAAATAATTGTGTGGTGAAGTTTAACCCGATGGCTCAAAGATAAATGATTTTTTTTAAAAAAAAATTAGGGACTTAAGTTTAGAGGATGGGTTAGAGACCGCACTTATTTAGATAAGTAAATATACTCCTCTAAAGAACACTCGACCCTTTGTTTTTCTGAATTATGGGGGATCAGTTAGAGATGCTCTAAGTTTTAATTCTCATTTGTTTTGCATCTATTTGCTGGTTTAAGACTGCATATGGTTCTTGGCACGACATTTTTGTTTTAGAATTGGAACTCTTGTTTTGCACCCGTTTGCCCTGTGCTACTCTGAAAAGGTGGTAGTTTTGAAAGTATCTATAGCCGGCGGATTTGGCAAATCCGGCCACTCAAACGTCCGCGGACGCGTCCAGGCGTGTCCGCGGTCACTGACCGGTCACGTCTCAAATTAACCACTTTGCATCCATCTCTCATATTTCATCCCTTAGATCATACAAAACAAGCAAAAGAAATCCTACATACTACCCTAACTACTCTTTGTCCTCGGAGATGTCCACGACGACGGTGCCGGGCGCCGGTTGGACGGGCGGGTAGGAGGGCTCCGACTCATCCTCCTCCTGCTCGATCTCATCCATGTAGGCGAACATCTCCGCCTCCACCGCGGCCTCTTGCACCTCCATCTCCTGCCGGCGACGACGTCTTGCCTCCGCAGCCGACTCCGACCGGAAGGAATCGAGGATGGTCTGTTGCTTCGCCTGCAGATCCCCGTCGCCAGCGTCCCTCACATCCTCCTCCTTCAGTTCACCCCCCTCCTCCTCAAAGTCCTCCTCCTCCTCCTCCTCCACCACCTCCTCCTCCTCCGGATCCACTACATCTAGAGGTAGCCCCGCGGCGATCTAGGCTTCACGCCTAGCCCGGATCTGCTCAAGGAGCTCGAGCTGGCGCTTCGGCGTCAGAAATGGCTCGCTCCTCACCCGGCGGCGTGGGGGCATGGCTACTAGGCGGACGGTGGAGTGAAAAGTGGCGGTGACAGCGGACGGGATGTGGAAAATGTGGATGTATGGTTGGGTTTCGGTGTCGCCGATCGACTTAAATAGCCGGGCAATGCACTACGCGGCCTGCCGGAGCTGCGCCACGTGGGGCCACCGGTCCGATGGAGGAGACGAGCTTCGAACCACCGGATTTGAGGGCGTTTTCGGCAGGGACCCCTTCGTCAGTCCGACGTGGCAGGCGCGCCCGGTTGCCCCCTATCCGCCCCATATTTCGACTAGATACGAGGGGTGCCGGTCAGCCCGTGTGTTTGAGACCCATTTGAGGCGTCCATCTAGGTCGAAGAAACGTGACTGATCAGTGACCGGCGGCCTGATAGAGGGTATGAGCCGGATTTAAGAAGTCCGACCGTAGATGCTCTGAGTTGATCGAGTTGTGCGCCATCTATCTTTGGTCGCACCGAATAACTTTCTGCAGTCAGTCGAGGACAGAATCAAAACTAAATAAAAAAAATTCAAAAAAATCCAATTTTTTTGGAAGAAACATTGACAAAAATTCTAAGTGCTTGCAAAAATTCGTCATGAAATTACATTCCTAGAAGGCATGGCAAAAAAACAAAAACAATACTCTGAAAAAGCTACTTTCAAAAGCATTTTGAAGCACTGAATTTGTTTTTTTCGCCACGCCTTACAGGAATGTGATTTCATGATGAATTTTTGCAGGCACTTAGAACTTTTGTCAATGTTTCTTTCAAAAAAATTTGGAATTTTTAAAAAAAAATTAAATTTTTTCGATTTTACTGTTCACCGAGCTCAAATGAGCTCGGGAGCAGAAAGGCACTTTCGATTTCTAAACCCGGTCTCACATGAAGAGGTTAAGATTCCCTTGTCCACTGACAAGGTGCATAGAGAGTGCACGTTCTCTAGATCGCAATTAGACTAATCAAATACTTTTTGAATGTACTGATCTAAAATGTTTTATATTAGTTTACAAAAAGAGTGCGTATTGATAACCGGCTAAAATTATATGTTCAGAAATTATAATCATAGACGTAGTGATATAATTTGCCTACCGTTAGCTCTGGTCTAGATGAGAGTTAACCACGTCATGTCTACCTTTTACACCAACCTTTGCACTCTAAAAAATGACATAGCATCACTAGTAGAAAACTGGGCTTTGGTCACAGGGCAATATTCACATTAGTCCCGGTTCAATCACGAACCGGGACTAATGTGAGCATTGGTCCCGGTTCGTGCGGCCAGGGGCCTGCCGGGCCTCGTGGGGGCATTGATCCCGGTTCGTCCGGCCCCTTTGGTCCCGGTTGGTGGGACAAACCAACCGGGACCAATGGGCCTCGCTCCTGGCCCACCACCATTGGTCCCGGTTGGTGGCTTGAACCGGGACCAGAGGCTCACCCTTTAGTCCCGGTTCATACCACAAACCGGGACTAAAGGGTTGGTCCTAGTAGCGGTCAGAGTTTAGTCCCACCTCGCCAACCGAAGGGCGCTCACACCGGTTTATAAGCCCGTCCCTCTCTGCCTTGTTGAGCTCCTCTCAAAGTGAAAATAGATGCCTTTATACAGGGAATTTGACCTAAATTCAGAGTAAATTTCTTTGAATTTCATAGAAATTTATTATGAATTTAGGTTGAATTTTCTCTATAGGCGCATCTATGTTCTTTTTTATAGTAAATAAAATAAATAAAACTTAATAAAATAAATAAAAATAAATAAACCTTAATAAAA